>NC_053022.1:28057872-28267992 GCF_003073215.2 Triticum urartu
GGCGGACTGAACGCGCCGAAGAACAAGGTCGCCTTCCTCGAGACTTCTGGCGTTAACCTTGCGGCTATGGTAGCGGCGCAAAGCTTGCTGGTAGCGAGCAGCTCGCACAGCAGCCTGAAGACGGTCTTCCTCAAGGAGCAGCGCGTCATCTTGTCGTAGCTGCTCTTGCTCAAGCTCATCATAAGCGAGCACTCGAGGTGACCCGTATACGAGTTCCGTGGGGATAACTGCTTCTGCTCCATAGACTAGAGCGAAAGGTGTCTGTCCAGTGGCTCGATTTGGCGTCGTCCTGATCGACCAAAGAACCATCGGCAGCTCCTCGATCCAGTTTCTTCCGCACTTGTGCAGCCTGTCGAAAGTTCTGGTCTTGAACCCGCGCAGCACTTCAGCATTTGCCCTCTCCGCTTGACCGTTGCTTCTCGGGTGAGCAACAGAAGCGAAGCAGACCTTGGCGCCAAGATCTTGGACCTACTGCATGAAGGTGCGGCTCGTAAATTGCGTGCCGTTGTTGGTGATTATCCTGTTAGGGATCCCGAAGCGGCAAACAATCGACCTGAAGAACTTGACTGCTGACTGTGCCGTCACCTTCCTCACTGGTTCCACTTCCGGCCACTTTGTGAACTTGTCGATTGCAACGTACAAGTACTCAAAGCCCCCGACAGCTCGGGGAAAGGGACCGAGGATGTCGAGCCCCCAGACCGAAAATGGCCAGGATAAAGGGATCGTCTGGAGAGCTTGAGCTGGCTGGTGTATCTGCTTGGAATGAAACTGGCACGCTTCACACTTGGTTACTTGTGCAGTTGCATCCTGGAGGGCTGTTGGCCAGAAGAAACCTTGCCAGAATGCTTTGCCGACAAGTGCTCTTGCGCCAATGTGGTGACCACATATGCCTCCATGTATCTCTGCCAACAGCTTTTGTCCATCTTCCCGGTGAATACACTTCAATTTCACACCGTTCAGTCTTCTTCTGTACAGTGTCTTGTCGACAAACTAGTACATACTTGACTGCCGGGCTACTCTTTCCGCTTCTTCTTGCTCCTCGGGAAGTTCTCCTGTCTGAAGGAAACGGACAATCTGCTGCGCCCATGCTGGAGCTTGTGGCTCGACAACAAGGACCAAAGGCAAATCTGCGGCTGCGGTAATGTCTGCTTCTACGGCGAGAACCTGAGCCTCGGCCGGAGCATGACGTTCCCCGGCAAGCTTGCTGGAGCAAAACTTGTCGGGAGCTTCTGCTTCAACGAAACAAACCTTGGGGTTTGCCGGAGCAGACTGCTCCTCAGCGCTCTTGGTGTTGATCTTGGGGACCGCTGCGGGAACATCCGCTTCTACGGCGAGAACCTGCGGCTCCGCCAGAGCGTGACGTTCCCCGGCAAGCTTGTCGGAGGAAAACTTGTCGGGAGTTTCTGCTACAACGGAACAAACCCTAGGGCTTGCCGGAGCAGACTGCTCCTCAGCGCTCTTGGCGTTGATCTTAGGGACTTTCTTGGCGGCGGCTTCAGGAAGCTCTGCCGGCAAATAGTCACCAGAAACCAACTTCCTCTTTTTGCTCTGTCCAGTTGATGGCGTTACGGACGGCTGAGTCAGCTTGAGCACAAAGATCCCTGGTTTCACAGGTAACTTAAGTGCGGCGCACTTTGACAGGCCATCTGCAATGGCGTTCTGAGCTCTTGGAACATGCTCCATCTGCAGGCCGTCAAAGTGCTCTTCTAGCTTTCTCACTTCGTCAACGTAAGCTTCCATCAACGGACTCTGATAGCTCTTGTTTACTTGGCGGACGACAAGCTGTGAGTCACCCCTAATAATGAGCTTCTTGATCCCAAGGTCTGCCGCGATCCTGAGACCGGCAAGCAAGCCTTCATACTCTGCAGTATTGTTTGTTGCTTGCTCCTTGGGAAAGTGCATCTGGACTACGTACTTGAGGTGCTCTCCGGTGGGTGCGACAAGCAGCACACCAGCGCCGGCGCCTTGCAGCGAAAAGGCACCATCAAAGTACATCAGCCACTCTTTGTTTACTTCCTTGTTGGGGATGCTCGTTTCTGGAATTTCTTCATCTGGTGTTGGCGTCCATTCTGCTATAAATTCTGCCAATGCTCTGCTCTGTATAGTTGAAGTACTTTCAAACTTGAGGCCAAAGCTTGACAGTTCCAGTGCCCACTCAACAATCCTGCCTGTCGCTTCTGGATTCTGCAGTATCCTCTTCAGCGGAAAGCGAGTGACAACTGTGATCTCATGTGCTTGGAAGTAATGGCGCGGCTTTCTCGAGGCCATGAGAAGGCCGAAAAGCAATTTCTGCACGCCAGAGTACCTTAACCTAGCCCCCTGCAGAAGGGAACTGACAAGGTAAACCGGGCGCTGCACCATTTTCTTCTGTATCTCTTCTCGCATCTGCACAGATCCATCTTTGTCGGGACCAGAGCTTGTCGGGGAAGCCCCCTGCTTATCGCTGGATGTGCTTGCCATGGTTGCAGGCTCGTCATCTGCCTCCCTCTCTGCTACTAACGCAGCACTAACCACTTGATTGGTTGCCGCTATATACAGCAGCAACTTCTCTTGTGGCTTAGGTGCGACAAGTATTGGAGGGGAGGACAGGTATCTCTTCAAGTCTTGCAGCGCAGCCTCCGCTTCCGAAGTCCATCTCATTGGACCTGCCTTTTTCAATAATTTGAAAAACGGCAGGGCGCGCTCAGCAGACCGAGAGATAAACCTGCTGAGAGCAGCCACACAACCGGCAAGTCTTTGTACATCCTTGACGCGCTTGGGTGCTTCAATCTGCCCAATGGCCTTGATCTTGTCGGGATTGGCTTCAATTCCCCGCTGAGACACGAAGAACCCGAGAAGCTTGCCGGAGGGAACTCCAAACACACACTTCTCTGGGTTGAGCTTGAGGCTGATCTTGCGCAGATTTGCAAAGGTCTCGTCTAAATCTTGGATCAAAGTTGCTCTGTCCTTGCTCTTGACCACTATATCATCCATGTATGCTTCCACATTTCTGTGTATTTGCGGCTCAAGAGCGACATGAACTACCCTTGCAAATGTTGAACCAGCATTTTTTAATCCGAAAGGCATCCGTACGAAACAGTACGTGCCACATGGAGTAATAAATGCGGTCTTCTCCTCATTCTCTTCTGCCATGAAGATCTGATGGTATCCTGAATATGCGTCAAGAAATGAAAGCAAATCACATCCGGCTGTGGAGTCAACAATCTGGTCAATCCGCGGCAAAGGAAATGGGTCTTTGGGACAAGCTTTGTTAACATCGGTAAAATTGATACAAAGTCTCCATTTCCCATTCGCCTTGCGCATGACTATAGGATTGGCCAACCACGTGGGATGGAGCACTCCTCTAACAAGGCCTACTGCTTCCAATTTCTTGATCTCTTCTGCAATGAATTCTTGGCGCTCCACTGCCTGCTTCCTGACCTTCTGCTTGACGGGCCGCGCATAAGGACAAACGGCAAGGTGGTGCTCAATCACTTTCCTGGGAACGCCGGGGATGTCAGACGGTTGCCACGCAAACACGTCGACATTCGCCCGCAGGAAAGCAACGAGCGCGCTTTCCTATTTGGGGTCGAGATTGGCACTGATGGTGAAGGTACCACCAGTGCCGTCCTCCTTGGCGGACACCTTCTTCGTCTCTGGCGGAGCTGCCATCGTCTTCTTACACTTGCCGGTGGAGCTCGATGGTGCGTCCTCGACAGCAGCGCAGCACTCCGAAGAGGTGCGCTTGCCGGAGTGGGCATCAGAACTCTTGCCGGACTTGGTCTTCTTCCCCCCGGGAGCTTCAGCGGCAAGTGGCTTGCGATCTGCTGCGGCTGTTGCTTCCCGGTAGATCTTGTCGGCACAGATAAGAGCATCCTTCTTGTCGCCGGGGACAGAAATGACGCTTATCGGGCCTGGCATCTTCAGCATGTTATATGCGTAATGAGAGGCTGCCATGAACTTGGCGAGTGCTGGACGGCCAAGTATCCCATTGTAAGGCAATGGAATATCAGCAACGTCAAAAGTGACCCTCTCAGTCCTGAAGTTGAGCTCGCTGCCAAATGTCACCGGCAGCGTGACCTTCCCCTTCGGCTTGCTCCTTCCCGGATTGATTCCTTGGAATGTGCCGGTCTCTTCGAGCTCGTTGTCAGGGATCTGGAGTTTTTGGAGTACAGCGGAGGAGATCAGGTTCAAGCCGGCCCCGCCGTCAACTAGCATCTTAGTGACCTTGAGGTTGCGGATAGTTGGTGAAACCAACATCGGCAAGCACCCGACCGCAGTTGTGTGATCAGGGTGGTCCTCAATATCAAAGATGATAGGCGTGCTGGACCATTTCAGAAGCTTGCGCGATTCGATAGGTGGTTCTGCTGCATTGACTTCCCGCACCCACTGTTTGAGTTGGCGGTGCGAAGTATGCAGAGAAGCACCACCGTCAACGCACAAGACCTCTGTGGCTTTCTGAAACTCCTGCTCACTAGTCTCGACATCATCCATGTCTTCGTCGTCGTCGTCGTCTTCATCGTTGTCGCGGCCGCGGGGAGGTCTATCTCCTTGCCGCTGCTTGGCCTTGCCGCGGCGTCCTCCCCGGCCGGCGCGCTTCTTGCCGGATTCTCCAGCACCTCCTTGGGCCCTCTCCTTGTCGCGTCGCTCGTACTCAGCCTTTTGCTGCTGAACAAGCTGTTCAACTTTCTTGCAGCTCTGGAGGTCATGGCCCTTGGTGCGGTGAATCTTGCAGTACTGCTTGTCGAGGCCGTCCTGCTTGTCGGCGACCGCCACAGCCTGGCAGTTGGCGCACGCGGCAATCTCCTTGCCGGAGCTACCAACTGTAGCCTTCTTGGCGCCACCTTCGTTGCCGGATTGCTCAACGACTAGCACCTCTTTGCCTTTCTTCTTCCTGTTGCGCCGCCGGTTTTTCATTGCCGGGGCAGCATCCTCACTGTCAGATCCTTCTGCTCCGGTCTTCTCTCCGGGGAGTTTCCTCCCTTCCTCAGCACGTGCACACTTGTCGGCCAGGGCGTATAGCTCGCTGACGTCTCTGATCCTGCACATCACCATCTCCTCCCGCATCATGCAGTTACGCACGTTCTGATGGAACGCGCTGATGACCGCGGCGGGGTGGACGTCAGGGATGTTATACTTTACACGGCTGAACCTCTGAATGTACTTGCGCAGGGGCTCTCCTTCCTTCTGGGCGAGCAGATGAAGGTCACTCTCTTGGCCATGAGGTTTGTGGCCGCCTGTAAAGGCGCCAACAAACTGATGGCACAGGTCCGCCCAGGAGGATACGGAGTTATCCGGCAAGTGCATGAGCCAGGACCTGACGTTGGGCTTGAGCACCAACGGGAAGTAATTGGCAAGGATCTTGTCGTCTTGCCCCCCGGCAGCCTGCACCGCGATGGTGTAGATGCTGAGGAACTCCGACGGATGCGTCTTGCCGTCGTACTTCTCCGGTACATCTGGTTTGAAATTCTTCGTGCTGGGCCACTGGACTTGCCGCATCTCACGAGTGAACGCAGGGCAACCTACCGCGTACGGCAAGTCTCCTGGTTCCCCTGGTGCATGCATGTCAACAGAGGGCCCAGCGCGCTGGTCTGATTGACGTCGCGCTTCTCTTCGGCGCTCGATGCGAGTACGAGCGTCTTCTTGTTGTCGTTCTTGAAGAACTTGGCGCTAATCGTGACGAGCTCGCGGATCTGACGACGCGGTGGAGTCGCTGTCGAGGTGGATCCGGCGAGTCGGCGATCTTGGCCTTCGGGGCGGAGAGTGCACAGTAGTTGCACCCCCACCAGTCTTGTCGTCTCTGGCTCGCGCCTGGCTGGCTTGCCGCGGCTGCGACGTGCTCGGCTGCCGTGGAGTGTCGCCGTTGGCGAAGCCGATGAGACTCTGGATGGTGGCCCTCCAATCGTCGATCTTGTCCGCCGTTGGAGGGTAGTCTAGGAGCAGCTGAGCTCGCGCCAAAGCTTCTGCTGCAGTGGCAGGTGGCGGTGGCGAACGGTGCGAGGAGCGGGATATGCTCGGACTTCTAACCACGTTAGAAGGAGCAGTATCCCGTCCAGGCGACCGTGCCTCGCTCGTGCCAGCATGTTGGCGTACATGGTGGTCGTGAGCGCTCCGAGATCCACCAGCTCGATCTTGGTCTAGCAAACGCATGGTACCGTGAGTACCATGACGCTGCCAGTCCCGCGCCTCCTGAGATGGGCGCGGTGCATGTACGGACGCCGAGGTCTTGGAGTGCGCCCGGTCGTTGTGGGAGCCGGCTACGCCGCCGATGGGTAGTGCAGCCCTGTCCTTGGACCTGGCAGCACCGTGAGCTCCCTCGTCGACGCGCGTTCTTCCGCCGGCGCCTGCCCCATCAGCCGTTTGCTCCGGCGATGGTGGGTTCGGCACGGACGGAGCAGCCGCCTCCGAAGCCTTCTTCTTCGGCGGCATGTTGGTGAAGATGATGAAGATCTAGCTCGCGAGAACGTCGGATCTGGTTCACACAACTTCGACGCCCCCTACCTGGCGCGCCAAAGATGCCGGGGTACTGATCCACGGGCACCTATGGGACCGGCGGACCGGGTCCCTTTCGGTTCGGCGGGGGCGGAGGTAGTGCAAAGAGCAAATCGAGGCGATGCACGCGAGCGATTTACCCAGGTTCGGGCCGCACGGATGCATAAAACCCTACTCCTGCTTTGTGATTTGTATTGATTTCTTGCTCGGGAGCGCGGAGTGCTACAGTACACACCAGCAGCTAGCGAGACCGAGCGTGAGTGTTCGAACCCCCCTCTACGTTGCACACGGGCCTCCTTTTATATGCTCAAGGGGTCACCGACAGGTGGCAACGGAGGTAAAGGGTAGAAATGGAAAGGTGCTGTGGTAGGCACAGCTACCTGCTACAGTGTATCATACCTAACCCTGACGGCAGGGGACAAGGGCCTTAAATGCCCGTCTGTGTCGCTTAAACAGTGCAAAAAAGGACCGCCAGGGACGCCACCGTTCGCCATGATGGCGATCTTGTCAGCGCCGCTTGCCACCGCGCACCGCAAGCTGCACAGCCTTCCGCCACGTACGCCTGGAGGGGTCCCAGAGCGACACGTTGGTGGATGTGCTGGAGCGTGGGCACAGTGGTGTCTTGCCGCGGTTGTTGTCTTGTCGCGCCCGGGAGCTTGTCGCTCACCGGGCCTTGCCGGGACGCGTGGTGCGCCGCGGCAAGTTCCTTGAGATGCCTCGGTTGGCCTTCCCGGCAAGCTCCTCTTGCCGGGGTCTTGAAGTGCCTTGGTTGGCCTTCCCGGCAAGCTCCTCTTGCCGGGGTCTTGTCTCTTTGACTTGGATACTTTGTTCTTGAATGGCTCCAAAGGAACCACGGAGGACCTTGGCGGTCACCCGGCAAGCCTTGCCGCGGGACGCTGCGACTGCCCGTGCACAAGTTCGGGATACTAGGGTACCCCTACTCTAGTACACCGGCAGAGGTAGTTTCATCATAAGTATCATGCATAGCAGAAGTGGCATCATCAATAACATGCGACATATCAGAACGAATAGCAGAAGCAGGTGTAGGTGTCGCAAACTTACTCATAACAGAAGGTGAATCAAGTGCAGAGCTAGATGACAGTTCCTTACCTCCCCTCGTAGTTGAGGGATAGATCTTGGTTTTTGGATCTCTCAAGTTCTTCATAATGATAAGCAGATATATATCCCAAGTGACTCAAAGAATAGAGCTATGCTCCCCGGCAACAGCGCCAGAAAATAGTCTTGATAACCCACAAGTATAGGGGATCACAACAATTTTGGAGGGTAGAGTATTCAACCCAAATTTATTGATTCGACACAAGGGGAGCCAAAGAATATTCTCAAGTATTAGCAACTGAGTTGTCAATTCAACCACACCTGGAAACTTAATATCTGCAGCAGAGTGTTTAGTAGCAAAGTAATATGATAGTAGTGATAACGGTAGCAAAAGGTAACATTAGTAAAAGCAATGTTTTTGGTATTTTGTAGTGATGATAGCAATAGCAACGGGAAAGTAAATAAGCGAAGAACAATATATGGAAAGCTCGTAGGCAATGGATCAGTGATGGAGAATTATGCCAGATGCGGTTCATCATGTAACAGTCATAACCTAGGGTGACACAGAACTAGCTCCGATTCATTGATATAATGTAGGCATGTATTCCGAATATAGTCATACGTGCTTATGGAAAAGAACTTGCATGACATCTTTTGTCCTACCGTCCCGTGGCAGCGGGGTCCTTACAGAAACTAAGGGATATTAAGGCCTCCTTTTAATAGAGAACCGGAACAAAGCATTAACACATAGTGAATACATGAACTTCTCAAACTACGGTCATCACCGGTAAGTATCCCGATTATTGTCACCTCGGGGTTAATGGATCATAACACATAATAGGTGACTATAGACTTGAAAGATAGGATCAAGAACACTCATATATTGATGAAAACATAATAGGTTCGGATCTGAAATCATGGCACTCGGGCCCTAGTGACAAGCATTAAGCATAGCAAAGTCATAGCAACATCAATCTCAGAACATAGTGGACACTAGGGATCAAACCCTAACAAAACTAACTCGATTTCATGATAGATCCCATCCAACCCATCACCGTCCAGCAAGCCTATGATGGAATTACTCACGCACGACGGTGAGCATCATGAAATTGGTGATGGAGGATGGTTGATGATGACGATGGCGACGGATTCCCCTCTGTGGAGCCCCGAACGGACTCCAGATCAGCCCTCCCGAGAGGTTTTAGGGCTTGGCGGCGGCTCCGTATCGTAAAACATGATGATTTCTTCTCTCTGATTTTTTTCTCCCCGAAACACAATATATGGAGTTGGAGTTGGAGTCGGAGAGGCAACAGGGGGCCCACGAGGTAGGGGTGTGCGCCCCCACCCTCGTGGAGAGGTGGTGGGCCCCCTGGCCTTCATCTTTTGCAGGTATTTTTCTAATTTTCTGAAAAGTGGCTCCGTGAAGTTTCAGGTCATTCCGAAAATGTTTGTTTCTGCACATAAATAACACCATGGTAATTCTGCTGAAAACAACGTCAGTCCGGGTTAGTTCCATTCAAATCATGCAAGTTAGAGTCCAAAACAAGGGCAAAAGTGTTTGGAAAAGTAGATACGACGGAGACGTATCAACTCTCCGGTAGAAACTTTGGGGCACTCTTTGAAGTTCTTTGTGTTGGTTGAATAGATGAATCTGAGATTGTGTGATGCATATCGTATAATCATACCCACGGATACTTGAGGTGACATTGGAGTATCTAGGTGACATTAGGGTTTTGGTTGATTTGTGTCTTAAGGTGTTATCCTAGTACAAACTCTATGATAGATTGAACGGAAAGAATAGCTTCGTGTTATTTTACTACGGACTCTTGAATAGATTGATCAGAAAGGATAACTTTGAGGTGGTTTCGTACCCTACCATAATCTCTTCGTTTGTTCTCCGCTATTAGTGACTTTGGAATGACTCTTTGTTGCATGTTGAGGGATAGTTATATGATCCAATTATGTTATTATTGTTGAGAGAACTTGCATTAGCGAGACTATGAACCCTAGGCCTTGTTTCCTAGCATTGCAATACCGTTTGTGCTCACTTTTACCACTTGCTACCTTGCTGTTTTTATATTTTCAGATTACAAAAACCTTTATCTACCATCCATATTGCACTTGTATCACCATCTCTTCACCGAACTAGTGTACCTATACAATTTACCATTGTATTGGGTGTGTTTGGGACACAAGAGACTTTTTGCTATTTGGTTGCAGGGTTGTTTGAGAGAGACCATCTTCATCCTACGCCTCCCACGGATTGATAAACCTTAGGTCATCCACTTGAGGGACATTTGCTACTATCCTACAAATCTCTGCACTTGGAGGCCCAACAACGTCTACAAAAAGAAAGTTGTGTAGTAGACATCAACGACGTCGCGCTACCGTGCCGCGCGAGCACTTTCCCTTCTTTTCATCTGCCCCCTTCTCTAGTCCGCGCCATGCGAGATCCAGAGACGTCCATGGCACCGGGGACGGAGGGTGGCGCCGCTGTGGGTCCCCTCGCCGGCGAGCGCGTTCCTCGCTGGGGAGAGCGCGCCGCTGTCGAGCGGTTTTGCAGCGACGCCCTGATCCCCAACCCTCGCGCCAGCGGTGCGGCGGCAAGCGGTGACTCGGTCTGTGACCCACACGGCGGCGGGTTCCTTTGCCGCACAATGGCGATCGTGACTGCAGAGGAAATCCCTACTAGGTCCTTCTCCCCGCGTCCTTTTGATATAGGGTTAGGGTTTCGACCTTTTCCTCTTTCTCCTTCGATTCGAGATCGAAATCTTATCTGTGTATGTTTGATGTTCTGTTTTGATTCATTTTCGAATATTTCTTTCCCAACTCGATCTATTCACTAGACAGGCGATCTGATACCATTGTTATGTCTGCTGGATCGACTAGGAGTAGATCAGTGGGATATTGACTGTATTCGGGTGTGTACCTTTGCCTTCCGGCGATCGCTGGTTCGTCGGTGAATGTCTGCGCACGGGCAGCGGCGGTCGGTGTAGAGGGCGACTTCAAGGTAGTCGTGGCATCGGTGGGATTCCCATCGCTTCAGTGCCTCCCTCTCAATCGGACTAGGGTTAGAAGTGGGGAACAGTGGCGGCGGCGAACCTCGTACCTCGTGCCATGGTCCCCACCTCCTCTATATGGCACTACGCGACAGGGGCCCACCAACCTTACTTGGGCTGGACGCCCCCGATCAGGGCGTGGGTCAAGGGTCCAATGGGCCGTTGGGCCCATTTGGGAAGAGATCAATCTAACAGTTTGTGCTCGAACTAGCACTGACATATCATCTCCCTATGTTTTTCCCTTATTTCTGAAAGCCTCTCCCTATGTTATCACTTATGAGAGTACCTGAATCTTCGTTTTATACTTTTCCATCTTAGTCAATTTAGATGCATAATATTATGTCTTGTAGCTATACTAGTCCAATAAGCTTCATGTCATGTCTAATTGCCAAAATTCGTAAATTGGTTCCGCCTCTGCCTTCAGCAGATCTTTAAAATTTACTCATTAGTTGATCTGCACTATGCTCAAATCATACCCTAATATCATTTGTGTGCATAAGTCACAAGGCCTTGATTAAAAAGTAAATTGGTGAATTATGGAGAAAATTGCATGCTGTAAAATTGACGTATGCATCGAAGCCAGTGTTAATTGAAACACTGCTTGGCCTATACTGTGTTGAGTTATGAACCAAATAGCTTCTCAGCTTGATATTGCCTTAGGATTTATATGTGTTGTATCTGTACACAACTTTTATTTTGAAAGAGAAAAAATGAAGGTCTGAGATTTTTGTCGTATGGGCTAGTTTGTGGTTGCCACACTGTGGAACCTAGATACTAGTTGGAATCTGTGCTAATTCCCAGATGTTGTTGTTGCACATAAAAGCATGCTCTCAATTAAACTACATCCAAAAATAAAAATAAAGAAATATATTGCCATCGCAAGTAGCATTTGTAATGAATTGTCTTCTCGTGTAATGTATCCAATAATAACTTACGTTCTTCAGGTTGCCCCTTGCCAAAATGTTTCTGCTCTTTGGATTTTCGAGTAACCTGGGGAGCATTGGTAATATTCAGAAAAAGTCCGTTGTTGTCCTTCGATTTTTCAAAAACTAAAGAACCCTATGTTTTCCTTTGAGATCAGAAATGCTCCTGCCTTATACATTACTTCCCGTTGCATTTTGTTGTGTACATTTGCAAAAGAGAATTACGGAAAACTAAATAAATGTTTGTGTTGATTGCAGAAAGTTAAGAGTAGCTTGAGCTGAGACAGGATTTTCTATTGTGTAGTATGGTCTTAAAGGTTCCAAATACTAGCTTCTAGTATGCTGCTTCCTTGGCCATGCTGATACTATTCGAAAATAACTCGGTTTTGTCCGTACACAAAAAAAAAAGAATCTCCAATAAGTTTTGGTGACACAGGGCCTTGTATATTTTCTGTGTTCACAACACAACTGTTTTTATGTGAGATATGGAGGTTCAGTATGAAGTCACCATCCGCAAAAAGAAAAAGAAAAATGAAGTCACCATGTTTCCAGCATGAGATAGTCAAACATACATATGGAACCAAAGAACACTGAATATGTGTTACAATCAGTGTAGCTCAGCGGAAGACTGAAGATTTTGTTTGACACCGAAGATGCAGAGACGCCCCTGCTTCTCGCGGATGAAGGTCCAGACACCTATACAGATTTATTCCTTTTCTATGCTCCGCAGAGGATGCTGCCGCGCGCGGCGGCTCATGTGAGTGAAGTTCGCCTCAAATTCTGAGAAGAGCAGAACTCAAGGCTTCCTCCATCCTCCCGGTGTCATCACCAAGCTCAGCTTGAAAATGCAACGTTACGACCCCTAATTACTGCTGTTGCTTCTGAAGCTGAAGCTGAAGCAGGAGTTCAGTTAACTGATGGTGATCGGTTAACTGAAGACAAGGAGGGGGCCGGCCATGGCTCCGGCCGGTGCGACCCAGGCGTACCACTCGTGCAATCCAACCTGGACGCGCTCAGAACACCGACAGGGAGAGGGCGCTCGCCAAGTCGCGTGGTTGGACCAGAACCTGAAGAAGGAACTCTCTCATCTCCCTGTATTTCTGAATCTCACCCACTCTGCTCTATGCTCTGCTCATCACTTTTCCCCTTGTGTAACCAGACTGAATTCCCCAGACCGGACTCGGTTCTCTACTTGTAAGATCTCCCTCAATAACTTGTTGGGATTAGGAGTGGCTCGTGTGTGATATCTGGGCCCTTAACATATACTCCCTCCGTTCCTAAATATAAGTCTTTGTAGAGATTTCACTATGAACCACATACGGATGTATGTAGATGCATTTTAGAGTGTAGATTAACTCATTTTGCTCCGTATGTGGTTCATAGTGGAATCCTTACAAAGACTTATATTTAGGAACGGAGGGAGTACTACTGTACCTTGTGATGAAGATGCGGAATATAAAAGCTAGTGCAGCGTCCGTGCAGATGGCGGGCAGGGTGAAGCTGAAGCCTTCGCCGTGGCCGCGGCAGAGCGCGCGCGGGTTCTGAAAGCGCGAGGATCGCTGTGCCGATCACGGGAAGGCGGAGGTAGCCGGTCCTGAGCTGTGCTTGTGCAATCAGGCAGGAATCTTGTCCAGCCTGTTGCCGCATTGCAGTCCACCCTGAGCTGAAACTTAATCTTGACAAGCAGGAGTATTTCCTCAAGAGAAAGAAATCTTAAAGCAAAAAACATGACAAGTCTCTACATATATAAGAACCGATGGCGACTCGTGCCAGCGGTGCCACCGCATCGACCCATGTAACATGTACATGTAGCGTACACCACATGTTGCCAGCCTGAACTCATTGACCTCCACTAATCAAATCAAACCAAAGATCAATCACAAAGCGCGAAGCAACAATCCACACAAGTTCTGACTTGTCATCACCCCCGCTCTGACCTTTCCATTTCGATGTCGTCCCGCAAAAGAAACCGCGGATTAATTAAGAACGAAAGCCGCGAAAATTGGTCCGTTCGGTCAGTGCGTGTGAATGAATCGCAATAGCTGGCGGGCTTGAACATGGCACCTCCCAAATCTATCCCAAATTCCGCAACAAGTGGCGACCCCTGGAAGTCAAAGCCGGGGCGTACGTTGCGTGAAGCCAACAGCACAGCACGTTCCTTCAAGAGTGAGCCAGCGTTTTCTGAATCTCACCTTTTTGTACTGCTGAGTGCTGATCTAGCTTGAATTTCCTTGCATGGATGCATTGGGAGCGGGCGGGCAGGCAGGCGTCTCGTGCCTGCCGCTAAACCTGAGAATTTGACCCGGCCTCCAACAACCTGGAGGCTAGAGCCCCCCCAGAAAATCAAAATAACCCGCCATCTACGTAGCACATACGCAAGCCCCAGTTTTTAACCGAATAATACTCCTCATTTCCCGGCTTCTACTCGAGCTAGTAGTCAGTGTGCATCCAGCTAGCTAGAGGTAGAGCGTAGGAGGAGTAGTAAAACTGGTGCCACGCTTCCGTGAAGGCGGGATCACCGGCGCCGGCCCATTCCATACGCTCGCTAGCTCGCAGCTGGCTCAGGAGTCCCATGGAAGCAACCACTCCCCTCTTAACGCCACATTGAATCCCAATCAACGCCAGCGTCCGTCCGTCCGTCCGTCCCCTCCACCATACGCCATAGCTAACCCCGCAAGCTTCCTCGACCGACCGGCCGGCTTCGTACGCCCGTGCAGAGCCAGTGCGACGTCCATCTCCTGCCACCCGGCTGGGCTAGCTAGCTAGCTACCTTGTCCTCCTGTGGCTCGCCGCGCTCCATGACTCCCCAGGCCTGCGCGCGGAGGCCATGAGACGACCCGGCGGCGCCGCCCCCGTCGTCGTCCTCCTCCTCTGGCTCGCCGCGCTCACCTTCGCCTTCCACGGCTGCGGCGGCGGCCTCCTCCGTTGCGGAAGCTCGGTGGCCGTGGTTGAGCGGGATCGTCGTCCGGCCTCTCTTCCCAGGAAGATGCTTCTGGCCGTGGAGAGCCGGAGCCTCGACCCCTCGTCGGCCGCCGGTGCTCCACAAGATCAACACCACCACCACCACCACCATCATCATCGTGCTGGTCACCACCATCGTCAACGGCACCACCGCCTCCCAAGCAAATGGAACTGGCAGAGAGTCCCGCCGTCCGCCGCTCCCGGGGACGGCGAGGAGGTCGACCCGCGGTACGGCGTGGAGAAGCGCCTCGTCCCGACAGGCCCGAACCCGTTGCATCACTGAGGGCCGCCGGGCTTCCATCCATGGGCGATTCTTCATGTACTTATCCTGATCAGAAGCTGCAAAAGCATGCAAGGGGGAGGGAGAAAAAGAACCGAAATTTTACTAGCTGTGGTACATATGAATTATTATGTTGTTGTGTTGTTGTTGAGTATGCGTCTCTTCCTCTTTCACATTTGTAGTTTGTCCATTCTTTGATTTTCTCTGCTAGCTGCATGATCAAAATCTTGGCATGAATAAGATGAGTACGACTGCAGGTGACATTTGCATGTACTGCATAAGATCGATTATTTGCAGTGATCTGTAATTATTTCACTCTGTGCTTTACTGATTGGGAAGCCGATGTATGCTTCTGGTCGTCAAGTGTGTTGCATTGTTCCCAAGAACTTGCAATAGATTGAAAATTAAATCTCGAATTATGTATTGGACCTTTTTTTAGGAAATGTATTGGGCCTTATAAACACGAACATAAAGGAGTGAACCTGTTTATGGACAGACTGGCCCAAAGGCCTGGGCCCAAAATCCTAACATCCAGGCCAGGATCCGGCTCCCCGTTTCCGCCCAATGCCAGAAGTGAGCAAAATCTGCCATATTGTTAAAAAAATAGGTATAATACATTGTATTTGTATACCCCCAAAATGACTGTTTTAAAAAAATTGGTAACCATGACTAAATATATCTCCTAGATTCCACGGACCGAGTAGCAAAACATCTCATGTAGTTTGGATATATACAAAGAATCTTAAAACAAAACACCAATCCATTGTCGTCCAGCCCGGTTAGGATACCTGGCTTTCACCCAGGCGACCCGGGTTCAAATCCCGGCAATGGAGCCTTTTTTTATTTTCTTTTTATAAACTACGACGGTGTGCTGCGTTTTATTCTGAATATATACCCAAAAATTAGCCCTTGCTAAGCTAAATAAAAATGGTTTGAACTTGTTACTTGTACGACAAAACTTACATGGTTTAAACTGGTTAAAGTGGAGCATTTTTTCCCTTTTTATAAACTTCTGCAGTGTGTTGCGTTTTATTCTGAATATATACCCAAAAATTAGCCATTGCTAAGCTAAAAAAATATGGTTTGAACTTGTTATTTGTATGAGAAAACTTACATGGTTTAAACTTGTTATTTGTACGAGAAAACTTAGCTGTTTTTTATTGACTAGTAAGCTTACACGTGCAACGCATGATAACGCATTAGAAAATTATTTTCTCATTCATATAGTTATAACGTAGGGCATCTTCAAGGCGGACTCGCAAACCTCCCGCAACCGTTCGGACAGCGCTGTCCGGACCGGGGAGGCCATCTTATTTTCTTATTCATCTAGTTATTACGTTAACCGGTCTGGCGTTTTATCCCGCAAACCGGAGATAAACGTGAGGAGCGCGAGTCCGAACCGATTCCAAACCCGCTTCTAACTGTCTTGGCCCACCAAAACACCTCCTTCCGCACCCGCGCGCGTTCCCAGCCGGTGCCAACTGCTCGCATTCATGCCGTTGTAGAGCGTGTCGCTCCACATTGAGTGGATGCTACCTCTCACTAGCGCCGACATTGAAGCGGCTCGTCGGCTGAGGGCGCCCCTCGCGACGCGTCTCCGTTGTCCGCGCTTGTTCAATGCTAGAGACGCGTGACTGGACGGGACAGAACGGATATCTACCGCCCCCCGTCCAATCCCCCGTTTGTCCGTATGCCGCCATTAAGCAGGCTCGCCGGCCAAGAAACCCACTCCGACGTCACGCATTGATGCACCTGGACGCTTGGCCTCACCGGAATCTACTATTTAAGGATGGCCAAACCCGGCTATCTCCACAGCAAAACACACCCGTCCCACATCCTCCTCCTTTCCTTCACATCCGAAGCGGCTCATCGGCCGAGGGCGCCGCTCGCGACGCGTCTCCGTTGTCCGCGCTTGTTCAATGCCAGAGACGTGTGACTGGATGGGACGGAACGGATATCTACCGCCCCCGTCCAATCCCCCGTCTGTCCATATGCCGCCATTAAGCAGACTTGCCGGCCGAGAAACCCACTCCGGCGTCACGCATTGATGCATCCGGACGCCTGGCCTCACCGGAATCTGCTATTTAAGGATGGCCAAACCCCGGCTATCTCCACAGCAAAACACACCCGTCCCACATCCTCCTCCTTTCCTTCACATCTGCCATGGCCGTTAGTGGGAAAGCACTGTGGGACAGTCTGTCGCCGGAGATGAAGCACGCGGTAGCCGCCTGGCATTGCCGTCGTGCCAGGCGGATCGAGGCCGGCTTGCCGGCTAGCTCACCCAAGGTCTCCGGTGAGGACAACACCACGATGAAGGCGGGCTCCGACGACTCCACACCGGCTCCCGCGCCTACTGCGCACGCCGGCTTCACCATGGAGCAGGCGCACTTCAACGCCAACATGGCGGACGTGCCGCTGTCGCCACTGAAAGGATCGAGAAGAGGTGTCTAGAGGGGGTGAATAGACTCTTAGCAAGAAAAGTTGCAGTTTTTAAATACTTTGAGTTGAAGTGGAGTTTTAGCACAAGTTCAAACATTCACAATACATATCAAGCAAGCAAGATAAGAGTATATGAGCAGCGGAACGTAAATCATGCAAGTTGCAAGAATGTAAAGGGATGGGATTGGAGTGTGCAAACGTAATTGGAGACACGAAGATTTTGGCGTGGTTCCGATAGGTGGTGCTATCGTACATCCACGTTGATGGAGACTTCAACCCACGAAGGATAACGGTTGCGCGAGTCCACGGAGGGCTCCACTCACGAAGGGTCCATGAAGAAGCAACCTTGTCTATCCCACCATGGCCATCGCCCACGAAGGACTTGTCTCACTAGGGTAGATCTTCACGAAGTAGGCGATCTCCTTGCCCGTACAAACTCCTTGGTTCAACTCCATAATCTTGACGGAGGCTCCCAAGTGACACCTAACCAATCTAGGAGACACCACTCTCCAAAAGGTAATAGATGGTATGTTGATGATGAACTCCTTGCTCTTGTGCTTCAAATGATAGTCTCCCCAACACTCAACTCTCTCTCATAGGATTGGATTTGGTAGAAAGATGATTTGAGTGGAAAGCAACTTGGGGAAGGCTAGAAATCAAGATTTATGTGGTTGGAATGGAATATCTTGACCTCAACACAAGTGTAGGTGGTTCTCTCTCAGAAAATGTATGTTGGAAGTGTAGGCATATTCTGATGGCTCTCTATCGAATTGAAGAGTGGGTGGAGGGGTATATATAGCATCCACACAAAATCTAACCGTTACACACAAATCACCAAACTCGGTGGGACCGAATCATAAAGCTCAGTCAGACCGATTTGGTTCATAATGTGACTGTTAGGAATTTCAGTGGGACCGACATGATCAACTCGGTGGGACCGTTTCCATTAGGGTTAGGGCATAACGTAATCTCGGTGAGACCGATGACAAAAACTCGGTGGGACCGATTTTGGTAATAGACAAACAGAGAGTTGGTCAGGCAAACTCAGTGGGACCGATTCGCTCATCTCGGTTAGACCGAAACGTTACGAAGGGGAAACAGAGAGTTTACATTGCAATCTTGGTGGGACCGATCGCTCATCTCGGTTAGACCAAAACGTTATGAAGGGAAACAGAGAGTTTGCAATCCCATCTAGGTGAGACCGAGATCCCTATCGGTGAGACCGAAGTGACTAGGGTTTCTGGCAATGGCTATGTCAAGTGAACTCGGTGGCGCCGGATAGAAGATTTTGGTGGGGCCGAGTTTGACTTTTGGTTTGGGACATATGTGGATGTGATAAAGTGGTTGAGGGCTGTGGAGCATATCACTAAGCACTTTGAGAAAGCAAAGCCATTAAGCAACACCTCATTCCCTCTTAATAGTATTGGCTTTCGTATGGACTCAATGTGATCTCCGATCACTAAAATGAAAAATGTAGAGTCCTGAGCTTTGAGCTTGAGCCAATCCTTTGTCCTTATCATATCGAAAGGGTTCCACACCCTCTAGTCCATGCCACTCCATTGTTGAACTTATCTGAAGCATACTAGATGAAAGCATTAGTCCGACAAGAGATATGTTGACATTAATTACCAAAATCACACAGGAGCACTTGTGCTTTCAATCTCCCCCTTTTTGGTAATTGATGACAACATACATCAAAGTTTTAGATAAAGATATAGAGAATAGCAAGTAAAGCTTTGGAAAGACATGTAACATGCATAGGCTCCCCCTATATGTATGCAATCATGTAAATATGGAATATAAGGGCATGTGAATGCATAAGCATGACAGAGTAAGCGATGTGTTACATGTATCTTGGCTATATGCATCAGAGCAAAAGATGTGAATATAGGAAATGTACCTACATGTGTAACGCCCTCGATGCGGCTATATCTCCCACGTGTCGAAGCACGACTTAGAGGCATAACCGCATTGAAAGCAATGTCGCAAGTGAGGTAATCTTCACACAACCCATGTAATACATAAGGGACAGAGGTACATAGTTGGCTTACAATCGCCACTTCACACAATACATGAATAAAGCATTACATCATCCAGATACAATCAAGGTCCGACTACAGAACCAAAATAAAAGAAGACTACCCCAAAAGCTACACAGATCCCCGATCGACCCCAACTGGGCTCCACTACTGATCAACTAGAACGAAACAACACAAAGGACAAGATCTTCATCGAGCTCCTCCTGAGCTTGGTTGCGTCATATGCACGGTAACCTCGGCACCTGCAAGCTAGTTTTGGAAGTATCTGTGAGCCACAGGGACTCAGCAATCTCACACCCTCGCGATCAAGACTATTTAAGCTTAAAGGTAAGGTAGTGGTATGAGGTGGAGCTACAGCAAGCGACTAGCATATATGGTGGCTAACATACGCAAATGAGAGCGAGAAGAGAAGGCAAAGCACGTTCGAGAAGCTATGATCAAGAAGTGATCCTAGCACAACCTACGTCAAACATAACTCCAACACCGTGTTCACTTCCCGGACCCCGCCGAGAAGAGACCATCATGGTAACACACGCGGTTGATGTATTTTAATTAACGTCAACTTCAGGTTTTCTACACCCGGACGTTAACAAATTCCCATCTGCCCATAACCGCGGGCACGGCTTTCGAAAGTTCAAAACCCTGCAGGGGTGTCCCAACTTAGCCCATCACAAGCTCTCACGGTCAACGAAGGATATTCCTTCTAGCGGGAAGACCCGATCAGACTCGGAATCCCGGTTACAAGACATCCTCGACAATGGTAAAACAAGTCCAGCAAGACCACCCGATGCGCCGACATCCCGATAGGAGCTGCACATATCTCGTTCTCAGGGCAACACTGGATAAGCAATCCATACAACTAAAACCAGCCCTCGAGTTTCCCCGAGGTGGCGCTGCAAGGGGCTCTAGTTTGGACCAACACTTAGACAAGCACTGGCCCGGGGGGTTTAAAATAAAGATGACCCTTGGGCTGGCCTAACCCAAGGGAAAAAAGGCTAGGTGGCAAATGGTAAAACCAATGTTGGGCCTTGCTGGAGGAGTTTTATTCAAAGCAAACTGTCAAGGGGTTCCCATTATAACCCAACCGCGTAAGGAACGCAAAATCCGGGAACATAACACCGATATGACGGAAACTAGGGCGGCAAAAGTGGAACAAAACACCAGGCATAAGGCCGAGCCTTCCACCCTTTACCAAGTATATAGATGCATTAATTAAATAAGATATATCGTGATATCCCAACAAAATATCCATGTTCCAACATGGAACAAGCTTCAATCTTCACCTGCAACTAACAACGCTATAAGAGGGGCTGAGCAAAGCGGTAACATAGCCAAACAACGGTTTGCTAGGACAAGGTGGGTTAGAGGCTTGGTTTAACAATATGGGAAGCATGATAAGCAAGTGATAGGTAGCAAAAGAGCGAGCAACTAGCAAGCAAAGATAGAAGTGATTTCGAGGGTATGGTCATCTTGCCTGGAATCCCGCAAGGAAAACGAGTCCATGAAGAAGACAAACAGACGAAGTTGAACGAATCCTCACAAACGCGACGTTATCGGAACTAACCCGAAGAAGCAACACCGGAAAGGAGCAAACAACATAGTGAACAACCATCACTTGAACATGGAATGATGCACAAACAAGTGTGATGCATGTCCGGTATAATGAAGCATGGCATGGCAAAGTGCACAAACAACCCTACAAATTAAGTGGAGCTCAATATGCATCGGGATGCATATTGACGAAACACCACATCAATTATTTAGTTCTCTCTCGGTTAGGTACTCACCAATATTAAATGTTGTTAAGCATGGCAAGAGGTGAAGCATAACAAAACTATACCATTTAAACCATTTAAATGGGGCCGGATATAACAAACAACAAATCCGGTAAATCCCCATATGCATTAGTAATCTAAAGCAAACAACAATTTAAACATATTAATTGTTGTTATCATGATGCGGATGACATGAACAAGTTTATGCAATTATTATTAAAAGTTGACAAGAGCATTATTATGAAGCATTTGTTATCGTGGCAGAAACAAAAAGGGGTGCCACGGCAACGATAACGAAAAACGGTGCCACGACAATGTTCCGGTTCCGGTAACTCGATTGAGATACCGGTGCAAAGGAGAAGTGTGCGGATGCGTGCAAAAGATGGTGGGGCGCTCCCGGATTCCGGGTGTCCCACGAGTTGGCGACAAGGAAACGAGTGACTATTTGAACAGGGTGCAAAACACGAGCATCTCAAACATCGCAAACATACGTTCATGTATGTCGCCTCGAGGTTATACCTTCGAAGCGTGCGTTATCGAAGGGGTTCGAGTTCGATGCGGTGTAGGGGAAGTAGACATTCTCAGGACGTTCGTAGTGGAAGTAGTCATTCCCTCATGATCTAGGGTCAATGGTAGAGGTTCTCGCGATCTCAGCGACGGTAGTGGCACATGTTTATCGGTAGTCGAACATGACGAACTTGAAACTCTTCGAGGTTGCCGTGGTACTTGGGGTCTTCGGACTTGCCGGTCTCGTCCTTGTGACGGTAGTCGAACTTGAAGTTTTTGGTTCATAATTCTTCGGTGACGGTAGTTGTTCACGGCATTTGTGACCCGCGGTTCTTCGGCAACGATAGTCGTACACGTCTGTAGATGTTCGGGGTCGTCACCGTTCGTAGTCAAAGTAGTTGAACTTGACGTAATCCACGCAAACGGTGCTTGTTCGGGCATCGGTCTTGACGAAGGTGTACTTGGCGAATCCGTGTAGTCGTTCGGGCGTCCGTGTGGTCTTGCCGGGTGGGGTACTTGCCACTTGCGGTCCAAATCTGAGGTCATAGCCATGTAGCTGAACTGGACGAAAAACGGGTCTCGTCGGGGACTTGGCGCATCCATCAGGGGCTTGGTGGCACTTGACTCGGGCAGGGGCAGCGCCGGGGATGACGAGCTGCTGCTGAGCAAGGGAAGACGACGCGGGGCTGCAGCATGGACATGACGGCGGCATGGACGGACAGAAAGGTGCTCGGGATCGAGCTCCTCTCGAACCAGAGTTTGGCTGCGGCACGGAACAGAGGAGGAGGCCCGACGAGGTCGATGGCTCAGGCCTCCATGGGGCGGCGAAGGTTGAAGTGGCCGGCGTCAGCCTTCGTGCGAGGCAGGGGAGGCGGCGTCGCGCACAGCGAAGGCCGGCGATGAAGGAGAGGTCCCGCTGGACGAGGGGTCGCCGGACCTGGCGATTTCCGGCAGCGGTGATATCCGGGGCTGATGCAGGGGAGTGAATAAGGCGACGCGAGGCAGAGGAGCGGTTGCGAGGGGCCATGGCGAGGAGGCGGAGGCAAGCGAGGTGCGGCACCGAGGCGCTCAAGACCGAGCGAGGAAGGCTGCGGGCAGGGGTGGCGCTGGTCTGGGCGGAGGCGAGACGCCTTGAAGGCTCGTGCGAGGGAGGGACCGAGAGGGAGATCGGGAGAAGAAGGGGATCGCGCCTGCGAGGGAGAGACAGGGTCGGGCACCAGAGTGAGATCGAGAGAAGGAGGAGGTCGAGCGAGGGTCTCCTGGCGGCGGAGGGAGAGCGATGAGATCGGGGCTCGCTAGGGTTAGTTAGACAGAGGCCGGCTGGGCCTTGGGCCACTGGTAGGACGGGGCTGCTGGAGGCCCAAATGGCCAGGCTGGCTAGGCTTCTCTCTTCCCTCTTAATTCTTCTCTTTAAAAAAACAGAGAACAATAAGAGAAAGGAAAAGAGAAAAGAGAAGGTTAGAGGAAGAATTTGGGCACAGGAATAAATTTCCCGGACTCGCAAAAATGCACATGTTCCAAGAAAAATGGAGTGGGCATTTTTGAAAGTTTAAATTCAAACTCATTTGATTTAAATTCAAATGGTTCAAATAGGAAGTGAGGGTTTGGAAGGTCCAAAAATGTTCGGATTTTTGATGGAGCTCCGGAAAATGACGAAAGAATTTATGGGCAAAGTTAAAGGCCAAGAGACGTGATGACTAAAGCATTGGGATTTTGCAAGTGTGTTATGGTGAATTTCAAATTGAAGAAATATTTAATATAGCTCCCTACTATCGGGAGGATATGTTTTAAAGAGTAATCACCATAGTGAATATCCCTCGATTTAAATGGACCGAAGATCCATGCAATTTATTTAGTTGAGTTAAGAAAAGAAATGACATGATGGCATGATGACATGATGCAATGCACATGATGCAAAGATGAAAGCGATGAACCAAACAAAATCACACGATGAAACCCGGAAACCCTGGAAGGCAACTGAAGCTCCGGTCTTGGGGCGTCACAACATGCTCATGAGTCTTTCTTGCAAACAATATGTACATCAGCAAGAAATCCTCATGCACATGACTGTGATGCATATACTTACCTTGTGGTCTTGCGTTGGCTTAGAAGGAGATGAACCTGAGTAAACAAGGTTAGATAACACAGGTACATCTACAAGCCAGAGCAACCAAAAGAAACCACAAGAGTACCAAGACTGGGATGACATGTAGAGAGTGAGTACTGAGTACTCTATTTGATGTAGACATGTCCCCAAAAGGTAAAGATATGCAATGAATTCAAAGATTTCCTTCCATAGTAGTCTTTCTCCCCTGAATCTTATACTGGATACTGGGAGAACACAGGGAAGCAAAATTAGAGCGAAACAGATCATAAACATAAACATAGGCATGTCTTTCCCCTCTTAAAGACATGTGACTTCTCTCCTCTTGAACACCAAGCATCTGGGGCCTTTGAAGTGATTACCTGTCTCTCCCTTTTTTCTCTCTCTCCCCCTTTTTCTTTCTCTCCCTTTGAAGAGAATAAGCTTTGATGTGATCTCTCTCCCCCTTTGACATCAATTTCCAAGAAGGGGTCTTCTGGAGTGTGAGTCAAAATAGGTTTGGTCCTTGAGTCATAGAGCAAAGCAACATATAGATTGTGATGCTGGTAGAGGACAAGAATCATCGAGTGGAGCTAGAATAAAACTACAGGAACATATGGCAAATTGTCTTCTCTGCAGTGAAATCGGTGATACCGAGTTGTAGTCTTCGGTGGTACCAAATTGGTTCGGTGTGACCGAAAGCAACAGATCGGTATGACCGAGTTCAACACAGAGAGAACACTTCTCACCTCAGCTCACTAGGCAAATAGGATCTCACAAAGATTTGCAAGGATTTAACTGAAGGATTTGCAATGAATTGGATGCAGGGAATGCAGAACTGAATAGAGAAAAGAAAATCTAGATGGAAAAGGAAAGGGGATAAATATGCAAAGGGAAAAATGCAAAAACTCAAAGAAACACCAGAGAACTTCATCTAGAATTGGGCGGTGACAAAGTCACCTATGTTAGAGTATAGAGAAAATTCCTTATTTGACACTATCTTAAAATCTGCTTCCTTATTTGACACTGGAATAGTGTTTCTTCTCTATTTGACACAAGTTCTAAATTTTATTCCCTATATGACATTTTCATCCATTTTGAGCCAAAATGACACCTGAAAAGACTCTTTTGCCCCTGATGTGGTATGTGTGTGGGGGGCAATAGCGCACACATGCAACATCAGTAGGCATTGGATCGGTGATGGAGAATTATGTCGGATGCGATCGATCATATAACAGTCATAACATAGAGTGACACAGAACTAGCTCTAGTTCATCAATGTAATGTAGGCATGTATTCCGAATATAGTCATACGTGCTTATGGAAAAGGACTTGCATGGCATCTTTTGTCCTACCCTCCCGTGGCAGCTGGGTCCTATTGGAAACTAAGGGATATTAAGGCCTCCTTTTAATAGAGTACCGGACCAAAGCATTAACACATAGTGAATACATGAACTCCTCAAACTACGGTCATCACCGGGAGTGGTCCCGATTATTGTCACTTCGGGGTTGCCGGATCATAACACATAGTAGGTGACTATAGACTTGCAAGATAGGATCAAGAACTCACATATATTCATGAAAACATAATAGGTTCAGATCTGAAATCATGGCACTCGGGCCCTAGTGACAAGCATTAAGCATAGCAAAGTCATAACAACATCAATCTCAGAACATAGTGGATACTAGGGATCAAACCCTAACAAAACTAACTCGATTACATGATAAATCTCATCCAACCCATCACCGTCCAGCAAGCCTACGATGGAATTACTCACGCACGGCGGTGAGCATCATGAAATTGGTGATGGAGGAAGGTTGATGATGACGATGGCGACGGATTCCCCTCTGTGGAGCCCCGAACGAACTCCAGATCAGCCCTCCCGAGAGAGTTTAGGGCTTGGCGGCGGCTCCGTATCGTAAAATGCGATGAATCCTTCTCTCTGATTTTTTCTCCTCGAACATGAATATATGGAGTTGGAGTTGAGGTCGGTGGAGCGTTAGGGGGCCAAGAGGCAGGGGGGCGCGCCCCCCACCCTCGTGGACAGGGTGGGGGCCCCCTGACGTGGATCTTTCTTCCAATATTTTTTATATATTCCGAAAATAATCTCCGTTGATTTTCATGTCATTCCGAGAACTTTTATTTCTGCACAAAAATAACACCATGGCAATTCTATTGAAAAACAACGTCAGTCCGGGTTAGTTCCATTCATATCATGCAAGTTAGAGTCCAAACAAGGGCAAAAGTGTTTGGAAAAGTAGATACGACGGAGACGTATCAACTCCCCCAAGTTTAAACCTTTGCTTGTCCTCAAGCAATTCAGTTGATAAACTGAGAGTGATAAAGAAAAACTTTTACAAACTCTGTTTGCTCTTGTTGTTGCAAATATGTAAAGCTAGCATTCAAGTTTTCAGCAAAGATTATGAACTAACCATATTCACAATAACATTTAGGTCACATGTTTACTCATATCAATGGCATAATCAACTAGCTAGCAATAATAATAAATCTCGGATGACAACACTTTCTCAAAACAATCATAATATGATATAACAAGATGGTATATCGCTAGCCCTTTATGAGACTACAAAACATAAATGCAGAGCACCTTTAAAGATCAAAGACTGACTAGACATTGTAATTCATGGTAAAAGAGATCCAGTCAAGTCATACTCAATGTAAACTAACAGTAATGGATGCAAATGACAGCGGTGCTCTCCAATTGATGCTTTTTTAATAAGAGGTTGATGACTCAACATAAAAGTAAATAGATAGGCCCTTCATAGAGGGAAGCGGGGATTTGTAGAGGTGCCAGAGCTCGGTTTTGAAATAGATATGAATAATATTTTGAGCGGTATACTTTCATTGTCAACATAACAAACGAGAGATCTCGATATCTTCCATGCTACACACATTATAGGCGGTTCCCAAATAGAATGGTAAAGTTTATACCCCCCTCCACCAATAAGCATTAATCCATGGCTTGCTCGAAACAACGAGTGCCTCCAACTAACAAGAGTCCCGGGGGAGTTTTGTTTGCAGTTATTTTGTTTTGATTTGCATAAAGCATGGGACTGGGCATCCCGTTGACCAACCATTTTCTCGTGAGTGAGGAGCGGAGTCCACTCCTATTGAGAATAACCCGCCTAGCATGAAAGATACAGACAACCCTAGTTGATACATGAGCTATTCGAGCATACAAAACAGAATGTTTATTTGAAGTTTTAGAGTTTGGCACATACAAATTTACTTGGAATGGCAGGTAGATACAGTGTATAGGTAGGTATGGTGGACTCATATGAAATAACTTTGGGGTTTATGGGATTGGATGCACAAGTAGTATTCCCGCTTAGTACAAGTGAAGGCTAGAAAAAGACTGAGAAGCGACCAGCTAGAGAGCGACAACAGTCATGAACATGCATTAAAATTAATCAACACCGAATGAAAGCATGAGTAGGATATAATGCACCATGAACATAAATATCGTAGAGGCTATGTTGATTTTGTTTCAACTACATGCGTGAACATGTGCCAAGTCAAGCCACTCGAATCGTTCAAAAGAGGATACCACCCTATCATACCACATCACAACCATTTTAATAGCATGTTGGCACGCAAGGTAAACCATTATAAGCTCCTAGCTAATTAAGCATGGCATAAGCAATTATAATCTCTAATTGTCATTGCAAATATGTTTCTTTCATAATAGGCTGAATCAGGAACGATGAACTAATCATATTTACAAAAACAAGAGAGGTCGAGTTTATAACAGTTTTTCTCATCTCAATAAGTTCATCATATATCGTCATTATTGCCTTTCACTTGCACGACCGAATAGTGTGGATAATAATAATAGTGCATGTGCATTGGACTAAGCTGGAATCTGCAAGCATTCAATTCAAGAGAGAAGACAAGGTAATATGGGCTCTTTGTTAGATCAACAATAATGCATATAAGAGCCACTCAACATTTTCATTATGGTCTTCTCCTCTCGACCCCCAAAGAAAAGAAAAGAAACAAAACTATTTGCATGGAAAAACTCCCAACAAGCAAAAGAAGAAAGAGAAATCTTTTTGGGTTTTCTTTTTAGTTACTACTACTACTACATGTATAGGAAGTAAACTAACTAAAAGTTACAACTAATTTTTTGGTTTTTCTTAAGGTTTATCAAACACACAAGAAGAAAACATAAAAGGGAAATAAACTAGCATGGATATTACAATGAAAAAGTATGAGCACCGACAACTAGCATGAGTGTGTGAACAGGAATGTAATGTCGGTGAGAAATACGTACTCCCCCAAGCTTGGCCTGGTGGATATCCGAAGTTGAAGTTGGGGTCGTACTAAGATGCATCAGCTACTGCCTGAAGCACTACAGCATGGAGGCGGACTGCCTCCGCCCTCCTCTCATACTCGATCGCCTCCTCCCTGGTTATAACATATCTCCCCTTTGCCAGAAATTCAAAGAAAGCGGGAGCAGGGAGAGCGACGTGATAGGTGCGACGTCTGTCAAAGATTAGTCGGTACTGGAGGGACTGATCGTTCCTCTCAACAAACTGATGACGAACCATAGCATCATAATCTAGATAAGGAGGCAACTCAATATCATCTCCACGTATGTGTATATCAAGAAAATTAGCTATACGAGTTGCATAAATTCCACCAAAGAAATCTCCATGAATACTATTATTATGTGATACGTCTCCAACGTGTCTATAATTTTTGATTGCTCCATGCTATTATATTATCTATTTTGGATGTTAATGGGCTTATTTTTACACTTTTATATTATTTTTGGGACTAACCTATTAACCGGAGGCCCAGCCCAAATTGCTATTTTTTTTTGCCTATTTTAGAGTTTCGCCAAAAAGGAATATCAAATGGAGTCCAAACGGAATGAAACTTTCGGGAGCGTTATATTTGGAACAAACATGATCCATGAGACTTGGACTGGACGTCAAGAAACAATCGAGGAGGCCACGAGGCAGGGGGCGCGCCCACCTCCCTGGGCGCGCCCTCCACCCTCGTGGGCCCCTCGTTGCTCCACCGACCTACTTCTTCCTCCTATATATATCCATATACCCCGCAAACATCCAGGAGCACCACGAAACCCTATTTCCACCGCCGCAACCTTCTGTACCCAAGAGATCCCATCTTGGGGCATTTTCCGGAGCTCCGCCGGAGGGGGCATTGATCACGGAGGGCCTCTACATCAACTCCATGGCCCCTCCGATGATGTGTGAGTAGTTTACTTCAAACCTTCGGGTCCATAGCTAGTAGCTAGATGGCTTCTTCTCTCTCTTTGGATTTCACTACAAAGTTCTCCTCGATTCTCTTGGAGGTCTATTCGTTGTAATCTTCTTTTTCGGCGTGTTTGTCGAGATCCGATGAATTGTGGGTTTATGATCAAGTCTATCTATGAACAATATTTGAATCTCCTCTGAATTCTTTTATGTATGATTGGTTTATCTTTGCAAGTCTCTTCGAATTATCAGTTTGGTTTGGCCTACTAGATTGATCTTTCTTGCAATGGGAGAAGTTCTTAGCTTTGGGTTCAATCTTGCGGTGCTCGATCCCAGTGACAGAAAGGGAACGACATGTATTGTATTGTTGCCATCGAGGATAAAAAGATGGGGTTTACATCATATTGCATGAGTTTATCCCTCTACATCATGTCATCTTGCTTAAGGCGTTACTCTAGATGCATGTTGGATAGCGGTCGATGTGTGGAGTAATAGTAGTAGATGCATAATCGTTTCGGTCTACTTGTCACGGACGTGATTGATACGTCCATTTTGCATCATGCTTTTATATCGATATTTATTGCATTATGGGCTGTTATTACACATTATGTCACAATACTTATGCCTATTCTCTCTTATTTTACAAGGTTTGCCAAGTGCTCGATGAAATGCCAACAAGGTAAAAAGAAAAACCTCGCGTCTTGTTGGAATGAGCTCAAGGCGTTAGAGGATGAGAAATGGAAGGCCAAGTTGGCAGCCGAAGAGAGAAAGTTGAAGGCGGAGGAGCGTAGGCTTGCACTTGAGAAGGAGAGGATTCGTGATGCAAAGAAGGCTGAGGAACGCGTTATCATGTTCATGAATCCAAACACAATGGATGAAACAGCAAGAAAGTATTGGGAGCTCACTCGTGGAGAGATCTTGGAAGCCTATCTTCGGAATGTTGGTGGTGGTCGAGCTGGTGGTGGCGGCGGTGATGGTGTTGATGGTGGTGGCCGAGGGGGTGGTGGTGTCGGTAATGGTGTTGATGGTGGTGGTTGAGGGGGTGGTGGTGACGGTAATGGTGTTGATGGTGGTGGTTGAGGGGGTGGTGGTGGCGGTGGTGGCCGAGAGAATGGCGATGGTCATGGTGGCCGAGAGGATGGTGGAGTTGATTTCGTCGCCGACGACATCATTTGAGTGGTGGTGGCCGAGGAGTGGTGGTGCATGCCATTGATTGGCTCGATCCGCAGCATATACATACTATATTTGTGGTGATATTGGATGAAACATTGTGTTTCGAGTGATTTGTTGTGTGAACTTCGCATAGAGAAACACGATGATGAAACTTTTTTATGACGGCTATGCGTTTTTAAGATATGTATTGTGTAGTGTTTGAAATTCGTGCGGCTAGGAGACAAAAATTAGACAATTTTATTTTTACTCCACTAACTTTTAGGGTATTAGTCAGATGCGGCCCCGTTAGTGAAGTAAAAATTATACTCCACTAACTTTTCTCGGCCGGATTCTTCACTAACTTTTAGGGGATCAATTAGAAATGCCCCAATAGGTCTCCCCACAAAATAAGTAGGTTCAGTTAGTATGTAAAATGGCGAACCAATCTGTGGTTGGATGGTTAGGAGGGCAGTGATATCCCCAGCCAGGAGATGTTCTCGTCGACTACGAAGCGGCTGTGATGACTTTGTAAATCTCAAGATAATATGCGAACTCGGTCTCTCGGGGGTGCTCACAGGGATATACTATGTCTATATTGCATAGGGATGAGTGTATGTGCGTATATATGAGCGCTTGCATCTGTACACTGTGTTCTATAAAAATTAGTATGTAGTGACATATAGCAAAAGTCATAATGTAACCTCAAACTGTCTTATTCTTCTTAATTAATGGACGAGGCAAAAAATTGTCTCCATTTCAAAAAAAATGATAGCAAAAATGACTATAATGTTTTAAACAAAACGCATGGTAATTTTTCCGAACGCACGAAGTAGCAAGGCAGCCCACGTGCTGTGATGTAGTGGTATCTGCAGAATTTGAAAGTAAGTCAGAAATCCATTGTCGTCCAGCCCGGTTAGGATACCTGGCTTTCACCCAGGCGACCCGGGTTCAAATCCCGGCAATGGAGCCTTTTTTTACTTATTTTTTGACTATACCCAAATTGCAGCTCCGGCTAGCTACAGAAAAACCATCAAAAATGCTTGTAAATTTAAGCTTCTGTTTGCTTTTTTTTGGAACGGAGGGAGTATAAGGCATATCTCCCCCTCTCACCGAAGCATATCCCTCTAGTGTATCCAACGGTCCGATAAACGAGCTGCTGGACATGAGCAAACATGTCATGATAGTGGCGATCTGCCATGGCTGTAGACTAGTTTTATCGTAGCGCTTTTTTACTTATTTTTTGACTAAATCCAAATTGCAGCTCCGGCTAGCTACAGAAAAAAACATCAAAAATGCTTGTAAGTTTAAGCTTTTGTTTGCTTTTTTTTGGAACGGAAGGAGTATAACGCATATCTCCCCCTCTCACCAAAGCATATCCCTCTAGTGCATCCAACAGTTCGATGAGTGAGCTGCTGGACATGGGCAAACATGTCGTGATAGTGGCGATCTGCCATGGCTGTAGACTAGTTTTATCGTAGCGTGGTATAGTCTAATTATAATATGCTCGAAATATAAAGAGATAAGTGCATATTTTATTCCCCGAATCTTTTTACAACCCCAAACTCTAATACAATCTACATTACGAATTCGAACTCTTAAAATCGGCCAGGATTCAACACTCACCTTCCTGTTGACCGGTTTTGGCGCATTGACCATCCAGTTAGCATATCCACTCACCAAGCCAAGTCAGAAAAAAAAATCAAAATTAAAAAATATATTAAAAATATGTAAAATGGAAAATCAAGTGAATATAAAAATTCTGTAAAATAAAAGAAATATGCAAAATAAAAATATAAAAAACTGTAACATCGATACGAAAAAGTTCAAAATTCTGGAAAACCGAAAAATTGTTCGGACTTGATTTCAGATTTTTTTTTGAAAAATGTTCGAAATGATGAAAAATCGGGAAAAACTGAAAGAAGTTCAGGATTGTTTACTGAAAATCGAAAGAATTTTTTGTCAAGATTTTTTACTGAAAATCTGTAAAATAATAAAAATAAAAACCTTTTCCAGATGCTTAGTATTATTTTCTTGATTTATTTTGATTCATTTTTGACCAAATTTGGCAAAAAATGCATTTTTTTATCATTTTAAACCTTTTATATTATTTTTTAGTTTGCATATTTTAAAATTATGTAATTTTACAGAAATATCTTTTACTTTAGACATTTTTATGTTTCTGTTTACTATTTTTCCTGAACCTTCTATTCTACCAATTTTTTTTTTTAAATTTTGAAAGTTTTGCTGACGTGGCTTGCTGGCTGGACATGTTGACTTAAGCAACTGGTCAAAACCAGTCAATGAGGAGGGGATGGTTGTATCTGGCCGGTTTTTATAGTTCGTTTTTTAATACAATACAGACGCAAGCGCTCAAACATACGCGTATACATTCATTCTTACAAATCACACACGCACGCCTTACCCTTATGCGCACATTCGAGAGACTGAGCCGACATATGGGTTGTAATGTAGATGCATTAAAGTTCGGGTTGTAAATTAAACTAGGACAAGAAGTGAGGTTAGAAATATGCATTTCTCTCGAATATAAATATTTTCGTTCGGTTTGTAAGAAAATCAAGCCATTCAGTTTGCACGTAATTCGTCCGGTTTGTATGAAGCGGGAGTGGGTGAAAGAAACAACACTGTTCTCAGGAGGGCGCTCGCCCATTTTCACTGTCCTCACTCACGCTTGTTTCATCTTCCTCGCCGCTCTTTCTTCTTCTCGATTCAAAACTCCAAGCCCCTTCTCCCCTCCCCACCCCACCCCCCAAAACCCTACCACATCCTCCTCCACCGGCGCCAGCCATGGCGTCGCGTCGCTCCCGTGACGGTAAGCGCCTCTCCCCACAGCCCATCCCCATCCCTAACCCTAACCCCAACCCCAGCCCGAATCCTAACCCCGCCCCCTCCCGCCCCAGCCCGCGACCCGGTGCTGGACATGGTCTTCCAGGCGGCCTCCGACGACAACCTCCCCCTCTTCAAGGGTACGCCGCCCCCTCCCCTTCCCAGATTCCGACCCTCATCCCGTTTCGGTGCTCGAGCGCTAACCTTTTGGAGGCCCCAATCCGTCGCAGCGCTGGTCACGGTGCTGGACATGGGCAGGGGCCGCCCCAAGGAGGCGATTGAGGCGTTGAGGGTGCAAGAGGCTGGGAAGCTCCAAGGTTTCAGCGCGCTGCACGTCGCCGCCACTAGAGGGAGCCTGCGGGTGTGCAGGTACCTCGTCGAGGAGCTGCTGATAGATGTGGATCTGGTCGACAAGGAAGGTCCATCTATCTTCAGAACCCTAGTCTATCGGTTTAGGACCCCGCGCACACATTCAGTGTACGTTTTGTCAAATCGTATGAAGTGCTGTTTTACATGCTGGATTTGTTGTTCACAAGGGTTGCCTGATCTGTAGGTTAGGTTAGGTCTCATGATATCTGACTGTTTTGTGCTTTCTCTGGGTTTGGCATGGAGGTGCATTATTATGATAATCCAGCTTTTCGAACCAGCTTTTGCCGCGGCTCCAAGCTCAGCACAACACAGTCCAGCAACCATAAACAGAGCCTAAGATTATCTGCGTCAGTATGAACCAATGTGTCATAAGCACCAATGTTTATCTCACAAAATAAAATTATGATTTATCATATTCTGTTGTGCCAACTACCGACTTATTTCACATAAAGCTGCATGAATTAAATAGGCTACTCTTTGAGGGCAAATTAGTTTTTATTTTAGGACAGTTTGGTTGTTTAGTTATTGCACATATGTATGCACTCCAACTCTGAGGATGCATTTCATTCTTCTATTCGGGTAGTCTATTATGTCTAATTTTCATGTGTCAGTTCCATTTAACCGATACTCTCTCGAGCATTATGAAAATCCTGCTTCATATCATTATTTAATTCGATGGGTCTACTTTGTGTGTCTTGGAGAGCCATGTATAAACTATATGCTCTCAGAGAAGACAGAGCAGTGTTAGGAAACTTCTGTGGTGGCATGCTTTTGGAGATAAGACATGCTTTCATACAAAAAAGATCTCATATCTTGCTACGCCGAGAAGTGCTTTGATATAATTTCATTTTTGTGTGTTTGTCTGTTTTATAGGTAGAACACCTCTGTTGTTTGCAACATACCACAATGGGGGTACTGCCGAGTATCTTCTTGATCATGGTGCTGATCAAGACAAAGCCAATAATGATGGGATTTCCCTGTTACATTATGCCGCTGAATCAGGTCCACCTCTATAAACACATATCTCTGTTCTGCATCTCTGCATTACAAATTGTTTTGTGTTATCTTATTCAGAGCTATTTGCTTTTGTTTCATATATTAATTTACTAATATTGTTCTGTGCTAATAGATTATCTTCAAACCTGATGGTTAAGTTCTTCTAATATGTCTCTCTGTTCCGATGTACATGTTGGTTTAGACTCATTAGGCTGTTTGAGAATGCGCGGCATATTATGTTTCCAAGTAGATGTTTGGTGGTATTTCCTGATATACTCTTAGCTGTACTAAATAATAATCCTGCACACGCTTCAGTCATCGATATACTCCCTCCGTCCGAAAATACTTGTCATCAAAATGGACAAAAAGGGGTGTATCTAGAACTAAAATACATCTAGATACATCTCCTTTTATTCATTTTGATGACAAGTATTTCCGGACTCAGGGAGTATTTATTTTTAGCCATTAGCTGAAGTTTTACTGTCTGCATGCATGTATTGCATCAAACCAGCGCTCTTTGTGTAGCATAATTACTAATATTTGAAACACTTCAACATGGATATAGTTGCTTAGCTGTTGTGCATGTGCAATATCCTAAACTGTCACCTAATTGGGAAGTCAAATAACCTAATACATGTCACTATCATTCCAGTCTTACATGGGTGTGGAGTGGCAATAATCTGGTAACTGACTTAATAACCTGGTTACCAAGTAGCTATAACATATCGATAACCTGACAAGCAAGTGGCTCTAACCTGGCAATTAGTAACGAAAAGAAGTTATCGAAACATATCTACGTGGGATCTAGTTTTGACGGCATCATCACAGGAAAGCCAACAATGAGCACAGATCGTCAATCAGACACAGGATTTGAGAGATATAAGTACTTGAAAATTCAAAACAAAAGGAGTCTTGCTGATTTCATGTTTGCATGCATTGGTCTTTTGGTATTGTGCATGTGGCAGCGAGTAACCATGCTGTAGATCATGGTCTTATCTTATTGAATATCCCCCTTGATGGGAATTAGGCCCCATCCCTGAATACTCCTATTAAAAGTTAAACTTAACTATGAAAATTTTGGCTTTGATTCCTTCCAATCGAAACAAGTCCTCATTGGGCTTTTTTGTAGCACATGATCAAGGCAAACACAGGTCCAGGATACACCAGAAAACAAAAGAAATAGTCACCAAAATACCTACCATCTTACTTGGTTTCTCATCTTACATTCTTACAGAGATAAAAATACCTTGCATACTAACTAGATCCATAAAACCAGAATTGTTGTATTTGTGAACCCATCTCCTGTTACTGAATTGGAGAGGTCCATGCTCCACTTTGGAAAGTAGGAAGTAGTGAACTGCGAACCTGATGAATCATGAATCGAGTAGCCATGCTGTGGATCATGGTCTTATCTTACTGAATATCCACCTTGATGGGAATTAGGCCCCATCACTAAATACTCATATTAAAAGTTAACTTAACTATGAGATTTTTGGCTTCGATTCCTTCCAATCCAAACAAGTCCTCATTGGGATTTTTTGTAGCACATGATCAAGGCAAACACAGGTCCAGGATACACCAGAAACAAAAGAAATTGTCACAAAATAACCCTACCATCATACCTTATAAGCTCATGGATTTTTTTTAGTAGAGATTGCCAGAAAACCAGAGAGATCTGCAAGGACTGCAATATCACCAAAGAACTAGCCATGGACAGGGGTGCGTGGAAGCTAGCTATCCATGAGCCAGAACCATGAGTTGGTTGCGAGATCTTATGGGTTTCAGCTCTAGCCTACCCCAACTTGTTTGGGACTAAATGCTTTGTTGTTGTTGTTGTTGTTGTTGTTGCTGTTGTATTGCCAGAAAACACCTCTCCCCTTTGTAATAAGTTCCGTGTTTTCTGCCAGGCAATTGTGAAATGCTAGAGCTTTTGCTTGCAAAAGGAGCTTATGTTGACCCGGTAGCTCCTCATGGAACACCACTTCATGGTGCTGCTGGTGAAGGGCAATATGGTGCTGTGAAGATTTTATTGGACCACAATGCAGATGTAAGTTTAAGTACATACCGTTTCTGCCTAAAGTTACCCTATATGTTTTGAACTTTAATTACTTGTGTTTTGCAATTTTTCCCTTGTCTGTCTTGTCATGTTCTATTTAATTGATTGTGTATGGTTGCTTGATGCTGCTATGGTGTTTGTGCTGCATAGTTGAACTCTTGAAATCCTCAGTACATTTTTCTTCTCTTCTGCATGCCCCTTGTTGTGTAGTAGTTGTAATGCTACATCTCATCATAGTGTCTTGGTAATAAGTATGCTTCATCCACTTCCCTTTCAAATTCATAGCACTATACTATCAAATGTACAGTGCATTCGAATATAATTCTATTTTTGGAATGCGGGCACATAATACTGCACATCTTCTCATTTTTGGTCCCTTCAATGCTAATTTCCATGCATAAAACTACTTAAAATGATTACTTTCTTTTTACATATTGGCCATAATAGATTAGTCTCTATCATGTATTGCCATTTGTTTTTGAGTGCTACCTGGAATTTTATGAAGTTTAGACCAATATGGTACTAGTAAGCTACAAGGTTCCACAACATATTCACACTGTTCTTGACTTCTTGTGTATTTTGTTAAATGCCATGGGAGCTGTTTAATTTTCACTGAAGAGGCTTGCTTCGGTACGCCCCCTCTGAAAATATCTTTTCATGCACCCAATTCTACCTGCATCTGCAAATTCTTCTGCGTGGCTATCCCTCACATAATCTTTCCCTGTCGGCTCATCCATCTTCCCATATAAGCTGTGGGTGTGACCGTATGAGGGCGCTGTTGCCTCCCAAATCGTTCTCAATGCTGGCGTCATGCGTCATCTTCTTCGTTTTCTAGTTGTGGTTCCATATTCAGGTTTTAGTAACTTGTTTTCTTGATGGCTGCATTGCTTTTGTTGGGGTTTGAGATCCTAATGACTGGCCGGTGATGATTAAAAGATCGAATCTTTCTTGAAACAAAACAGTCTGGATCTGTAAACTAGAATGGCTTATGCTCCATTAATACTATGGCTGTATAATTCACATCAGATTGATATGAGCGGAAAGGCAGTATACCATGCAATTCTGCTTGCAGATTCCATGTAAACAATCATAAATAACTGCTATGCGGTGGTAATCGTGGCATTATCTTGATAAAAATAACCTTCTCACTGATTTTACTGTGGGTGTACTGAATCAATTTTCTTTGCTGAAAGCTTGCCTCATCAGTTTAGTTCTATGTATTGACCATTAGAGCTGATATCTTAATATTTCTCCAGTACAACAAGATGGTAAATGGTGTGACACCTCTTATGGCTGCTAGAGATGCCAACTCAACGGAATGTATCAAGCTCCTAGTTAAGGTGTTGTATATTCATCTGAGCTTTGTCAAGTCCATGAATTTAATTTTGTTGGGTACCCATTTTCTATGTTTATTTTCCATACTGAATTTGTTTTTTTAGTTCCTTTTCTGGCATTTGTTGTTCATACTGGCTGCAGCTGTGGCATGCTGCAATTTGTGACCGCTTGTACTGGACCCTTTAGCAACCATTTTTTTTCTGAAAAAACTTGTGGAGCATTGCGGCTGGGGAGGACATCTGCATATGTGCCATGTTGATATTAATAGTTACCTAAACATGGTACCGGTTTATGACAATTTTGGCGGTACTTTTTGTACTTACAAGTTATAATACTGAGCATGGATGTTAGGAGATTATCACGAGTACTCAAAATATTATGCTTGTGCAGTCATAGAAATTTGAGAAAAGATACGCTTATGTAATCAAATCCCTTTCCCTCCATATATTTACAGCAAAAATTAAGGTTGTTCGTTCAGATATTATGTATCGCATGCATCCTGCATAGAATTGATTTAATTGATGTTCTGTAGGTTCAGGAGGAGCCCATGCTTAAACGGGAAATCATGGCATCAGAGCTTATATCACTAGGGAGTATCTCTTTAAAGAAGAAAGATTATGCTGTTGCAGCAAAATTGTACAGTCGGGTATGTTAAAGCACCATATATTTCTTGCTTTGTTTAGCTTTCCAGCATTTCAGTTTACGTTGCATGCATTATAATTTATAGTTCTTGCATAGCTCTGTCTGAAAATATTTAAGGTTCACAACTTCATATATGATTTCAAAAGGATTTTATCCTGGTTTTGCATTAGTTGCTGAATGCATAGTCCGAAGTAATACTTTTGGGCAAGAATATACCAGAATACCTGGAGCTCCACATGGAGCTGGGTGTCGTTTATCAAAAACTTGTCATGGTAAGGTTCCTACTGAAATGGTCCAGGGCGCTCCAGCTGGCTTTGTTATTTGTAATAACTTAGGATTTGTTCAGAATAGGGTTCAGCTGACAGTAAGCTGTGTCTTTCTTTTCGTTGCTTTGGTCATGTATCCTCTCAATTTCGTGGTGCAAAGTACTCATTCTGTGATAATGGATATGGACCATGAGATATTCTTGGTACTTCTGCTCAGGTATAAACAGGAAAAAATAGTGTCACCTTGATGAGTAATGCAATATGTTTGAGGATTTCTGTGTCTTGACCACTTTTTTGGCAGACAACTATATTTTTTGTTTTGGAGTTGCTTCCTTGCTTGCGCTAACACAGGGAGGACCTATTTTTTTTTTGTACCAATTAATAAAGACCACGCGCGGGGGGGGGGGGGGGGGGGGGATAATGGAAAAGCAAGCTGTTTAATATAAGTTATTTAGTTCAAAAGTTACTTAGGACTAGAATAGAATGAATGATTGTACTTCAACATTGTGCTATATATTTAGTAAATGTATGTTAGGCTGGCTTTATGTAGGCTAGTATGAATTAAAAATGTGTAGATTTCTTGTTTGAGTGTTGACAGCTTCCTAACTGTTTTTTTAATCCAGTTAACTAATTCAATGTGAGTTAAAAGAAACTTAGCTGAATTGTCGATTTGTCTTATGTGATGTAGGCAATGCAGCTTGATCCTGATGATGCAGTCTTGTTCTCAGACAGGAGCTTTTGTTGGCTTCACATGGGCGATGGAAGAAAGGCTTTGCTAGATGCTAATAAATGCAGAAAAATGCGGCCTCACTGGCCAAAAGCTTGTCGCCAGCAGGGTGAAGCTCTGATGCTACTGAAGGTTACATAGAGGATATGGCTGGCTGTTTTTCTCTTGGTATTGCAAATTGTTTATGATCGTTCACTTTTTGTGTTTTATCGTCAGGACTATGAGGGCGCAAGTGAACGGTTCTTGGATGGTCTCAAATTGGACCCAGTGGACACTGACATTGAGGATGCATTACGGTAAACCCATCTGCCTCTTTGGTTATTGCCATACACCAACCTACCCCGACTTATAGTAGTAACTCCGTAATCTCCCATTTAGTATTTTGCTGATATTTAGAAAGAGGCATGCATGTCATATTCATTATCAGCATATACTGTCGTGCAATGGCGCCTAAAGAATTACAGGTGCCAGACATAACCATGCCATTCCAAATAGTATCTGATACTTCTCCTTGCAATAATATTTAGGGAAGCTATGAAGTCCTTGAAGACGTCTCGGAGCACGAAAGCCAGGTGACTGTTTGGGTGTCGCAGGGAAATCAGTTGAAGACTTGAAAATGGCTCAGGAGTTTCTTCATTGCGCAAAGACTGGTTTCCTTTATTAGAAAGTAAAGCGAAGTGTCTGATGAGAGTATTACCGTTGCAAGTTTGTATGAGCTTGGCTGTTGATCAATGCAGTAATGTTGGTGGAAGCTCGTCAGTTGCCACCTATCTATCCTATGTCAGGTTTGCGGGTCTTGTGTGAAGCTCACTCGCCCGCAGCACGCCGTGTGCCGCGTCCACCAAAAGATCGCAGCCTTTGCATTTGTCTTGTTAGTACAATGTATGTAGTGACGACGGAGGAGAGGGATATGTTTTGTTGGTTTTCTTCGTCCTGTGGCTGCACAAGAAGAGGAGAGCTAGTATATATATATACAAAACCTTTTATGGTATCAGTAAACTGTTAGCCGAGTTTAATAGTTTCTGCATATATTTGGATGTTCATTCAGGCAGCCCATTCAGACTAGCAAACTGCTTTGGTATTAGGGAGCTCATCTGTAGCTTTAATTTATGGTATTTGTGTCGATTATATGGATAGCTCCGATCAAGAAATTGCCATCTGATCTTCCCAAAGATCCGCACCTTTTAGCCCTATGTGAGATACTACAGCAGTACGGTAGTGCTATATCTGTCAATTATTTCTCTATGGAAAAGCAAACTACAGTTCAATAGATGAAATGCAGACGGAAAAGAAATCACCAAGCAAATGAACTAGGGTAGATAACACCCCAGTGCAAAGAGAGAGCCGTCACCAATAAAATAGGGATTTCTTTCCATGGGCAGAGAGGCAGGTCAACTCGGCCATCGACTAGATGAACATGGACACATTCCGGGCCCAACAGTGCATGTGCGGTTGGGGTAAGGCCAACTCCACCGCACGAGCATTGACATGGGCCAAGAAAGCCCATCTACCCAGCCGCTGCCTAATGTAATCAGCCGTTCACAGCTGCCTCTACCTAGCGCTCATGGCGACTAGGGTTTCCCTACTCCGCCGGCATCCCACCAGCGTTGAGTTTTCCCTACTGCCCTCCGCACCTACCCCTCACCTCCGATCTCTCCGCTTGTCCTTCGGGCTGATGGGGACAGCTAGCCTGTCTTCCCAGCTTTGGGGTTGGTGGGGGCTTGGCGGCAGAGGTAGATTGATTCTGCCAGTCGAGGAGGTGACAGTTTTATCGGCCATGGCTGTATGGAGAACAACCAAGGAACGGAAGAAGTCAAGGAAAATAGTTGCATCGGGGAACAAGGAAGCGAAGGCAACAAATGACAAGATGGCATCAACAGCGGACTCCTCCGGGGAGGACCGCCGCGCCTAATGGCTATTTTATGCTGGAACTGTCATGGGTTGGGCGACCCCGCGACAGTTCATGAGCTGCGCGACCTTGCGCGGGAGAGTGCGCCGGCGATCTTATGCGTGGTGGAGACACAAATCGCTAAGGCTCGCATGGAAGGTTTGGCAAGTACTTTGGGTTTTGACGGAGCTTATGGAGTCGGTAGTTCAGGGCGTAGTGGGGGCCTTTGTGTTTACTGGAAAAAGGAGATGGGCTTGGAACTTCGAAATTTTTCCAAATACCACATCGACATGGAGGTGAAAGAGGAAGCGAAAGAGCCATGGCGGTTAACATGTTGGTATGGAGAAGCTAATACTAGCATGCGATATAAAACATGGGATATGATGAGATTTCTAAAGGCTGATTGCGATCTTCCATGGCTATGTATTGGGGATTTCAATGAAGTCTTGAGGCAAGAGGAGCAGTTCGGACCAAACTTGCGAGAGATGGCTCAAGTTAATTTATTTCGGGAAGTTGTAGATGTTTGTCAACTCTGTGATATTGGATACAAGGGGCTGGACTGGACATTTGAAAGACGTATACAGGGGGGTGATTTCTGCCGTGTTAGACTTGATCGTGCATTGGCCACCGCAGAATGGTGTAGCAGGTTCCCTCTAGCTACGTTACACCACTTGCATGCTGCTAAGTCGGATCACTGTCCTATTCTTTTAACCAATCAATCTGCCGTCAATGATACAAGATCAAGGAACCCAAAATTGTTTCGTTACGAAGTAATGTGGGAGCGACATGGGGATTCTTGCCGTTGCTTGAGCAAGCATGGGGAACAGCTAAGGCCGGAACTGTTGGAGAAATCTGTGAAAAACTTAGAGCAACAGCAAGCGCCGTCATGACATGGGGAAGTTCAGAGTTTGGAGCAGTTCGACAGGAGCTGCGACAGCTCCGGAGGCAGCTTGCAGAATTGCGATCTGCTCCGGCACGTGTTGGCCCAACTTATGAAGAGTTAAAAGTCGAGGGTCGCATCATCGAATTGTGCTTCCGCGAGGGGTGATGTGGCGTCAGCGGGCACGTGTCCAGTGGCTCGCTGAAGGTGACAAAAATACACGTTTTTTCCAGCAAAAAGCTTCGAATCGACGCAAGAAAAATCGCATTACACGTTTGGTTAAAGAAGATGGTTCAGTCTGTGTCGATCACACACAAATGGAAAACATGACAGTGGAGTTCTATGAGCATTTGTTTGCCTCGGAGGGGGTGATTGGTATAGAGGAAGTACTTTCGCATGTGCCTTGTAAAGTAACTAATGATATGAATGCCGATCTGGATAAGCCTTATAGTGAAGCTGAAATAAAAAAGGCATTATTCCAAATGTTCCCGACAAAGACGCCGGGGCCAGATGGGTTTCCAGCACATTTTTTTCAGAAATATTGGCATTTATGCGGTGAAGAGGTGACCAAGATTGTTATTCGGATTTTGAAGGGGGAAGACTCCCTTGAGGAGATCAACAGGACGTTCATTGTTATTATCCCTAAGGTAAATAACCCAACTTTTTTGTCTCAGTTCCGACCCATTAGCTTGTGCAATGTGATGTTCAAGATCGCATCAAAAGTGCTAGCTAACAGACTGAAGCAGATTCTCCCTAAGATCATTTCCGAAGAGCAGTCGGCCTTTGTGCCAGGTAGACTCATTACTGATAATGTCATAACGGCGTATGGGTGCTTGCATTACATGAAAAATAATAGAAGTAAGAAGAATTCCCATTGTGCTGTAAAGTTGGATACGCAGAAAGCCTATGACCGTCTAGAATGGAACTATCTCGAAGCAATCATGAAGAAGTTGGGAATTAGTAACCAGTTTGTAGATGCAGTTATGAGGGGAGTAAAATCAGTTTCTTACTCGGTCCTCTTCAATGGAGGTCCAACAAGGGAATTTTTGCCATCCAGAGGGATTCGACAAGGTGACCCAATTTCGCCATATTTATTTCTCTTAGCAAGCAAAGGCCTGTCTTGTTTAATGCAGCATGCAAGCAGAGTTGGCGGTCTAGAAGGAATTCAAATTGCAACCCAAGCACCTCGCATTAACCTGCTACTCTTTGCTGATGATTGTATTTTATTCAGTAAAGCATCAAGAGAGAAGGCGGAAGCATTGAATAATGTTCTCAATACATATTGCCAAGCATCGGGGCAGCGGATCAACAATGACAAGTCCTCCATTTATTTTGGAAAGGGCTGCCCAGAGGCTGTCCGGCAACAGGTAAAGACCATGCTGAATGTTACAAATAAAACCTTAAATGAGAAATACTTGGGTCTTCCTTCTGATGTTGGAAGGTCGAAGAATGGAGCATTTGCCTATCTCAAGGACAGGGTGTGGAAAAGGGTGCAAGGATACATGGAGAAATTGTTGGCGGGAAGTGGAAAAGAAGTTCTTATCAAATCTGTTGTGCAGGCGATACCCACGTATTCCATGTCGGTTTTCAAGTTACCTAGAGGACTATGCGAGCATATTACGTCCCTGATCCGCAAATTCTGGTGGGGAAGTAAAGCGGGAGAGAGGAAAACATCATGGGTGGCATGGGACGACATGACTATGCCAAAATACAAGGGAGGTCTTGGTTTCCGAGATATAGAAATTTTTAACTTGGCACTACTTGCTCGCCAAGCTTGGAGATTGTTGCAAGAGCCGGAATCACTCAGTGCACGCATCCTAAAAGCAGTTTATTTTCCCCTTGGAGAACTTCTGACGGCTGAATTGGGTACCCGACCATCTCAAGTGTGGAGAGCCATCTGCGAGGGGAGGGATACGCTCAAGGTTGGCATCATCAGGAGAATTGGAGACGGGCGCGACACACATATATGGGAAGATAATTGGTTACCAAGGGACTTTAAACTCCGACCAATTAGTGCCATTTCATCTAGTCCACCGGAGAAGGTCTCGGAGTTGATGTGTCCGGTTACCAGAACGTGGGATGGGACAGCTTTGAACATGCACTTGCTACCAATGGATGCAGAAGTCGTTCGTCAAATACCCTTAGGACATCTGAATCAAAAAGACTGTTGGGGCTGGCATTATGAGAGGAATGGAAACTTCTCCGTGAGATCCTGCTATCGACTATTAGTGAAAACCAAAATGAGGCGTGAAGCATGGATGAATGGGGAAACTGAAAACTCAAATGTTGAGAGCCAGGATAGAAATTGGATGAAGTTGTGGAAGGTACGAGTCCCGCCAAAATTGCGCTTGTTCGCATGGAGGCTGGCGCGTTCGTCACTACCGACGGGTGAGGAGCGGACAAAACGTCACATGACCACATCACCTGTTTGCTCAATATGTAGTGCAGCTTATGATTCCTGGAGACATGCCCTTCTAGACTGTAACATGGCTAAGAGTGTGTGGGCACTCAGAGATGACGATTCAGGTGTGGCCCTGTATGGAGATGAGACACTGGATGCTAAGCTGTGGCTGTTCGGTTTATTTAGCACACTCAGCAGTGGCAAAGTCGTGGAGGTTTTGGTTACACTGTGGTCCATATGGTACGCACGACGGCGGGCTATACATGAAAATGAGCTCCAGAGTCCTCTCTCAACACATCTTTTTATAAACAGGTATCTTGATGAACTAAAGGGCCATGACTCTATGTCACCAAAGCATGGCCCGACGAGCAAACCAGCAGCGCCAAAGTGGATTCCCCCAGTTCCTGGAAACATCAAACTCAATGTGGATGCAGCAGTGGCCAAATCCACCAGCAGAGGAGCTGTGGGGGTGGTATGCCGAGATGAGCAGGGAAGCTTTAGAGGGGCTTCCGCTGTTGTTTTTGAGGGGCTGACGGAGCCTGAAACTTTAGAAGCTTTGGCTTGTAGGGAGGCCTTGGCTTTGGGACATGATCTTCACTTAGGAAAGCTTCAAGTAGCAACTGACTGTCTGAGAGTCATCAAGGAGATAGAGTCTGATAAGAACTATGGTGGTCATTGCATGATAATTAGAGAGATTAGATCTTTAAGTTCTTCTTTTTTGGCTTGTACTTTTAGCCATGAGCAGCGTAGCAGCAACGGTGAGGCTGATAGATTAGCTAAGATGGCATCTTCTCTCAGTCTGGGATGCCATGTGTGGCTGGTGGAGCCTCCTGAACATTTATGTATTCCCTCGAACATTGAGATGTAATAAAGCTGCGTTGTTCTCTCTAAAAAAAAAACTCCACCGCACGACCCCAAACGGACGTCCGTTTTGTCCGGATTCTGTCCGTTTGGGTAGGGCAATGGGGTCGTGTTCAGCTGTGTCCTGGAATGCGGTTGGCCGTGCGCCCAGCACGCGGTCCCATCCCTTTGCCCTATCCTGTCCGTCAAGGTCAAAAATGGCCATATTTTCATCAAAACTAGTTTTACAACCCAAATATTTGTCTGAAAATTAAAATAGTTTTACAACCCAATTGAAATTGTCTTTAATAAAATAGTTTTACAACCAAATTGGAATTGTCTTGACTGAACATAAAATGGACCAATACATCTATTGGTTGTCAATGTCATCCCACACGTGCTCAACCAAGTCATTTTGAAGATTCAAATGAGTGTGCCAATCACGCATCTCACGGTGGAATTAGGCAAACTGTTCAAATGTGGTCGGGTCTTGGTGCAGTGGCTCAATATTTTCACCTTGATAATCAAATCCTTGGTCGAAGATACTCTCATCACGCTCGTCCTCGACGACCATGTTGTGCATGATCACACAAGCAATCATCACCTCCCAAAGCTTCCTTTCATCCCATGATAGTGCAGGGTTTCGAACGATACCCCACCGGGATTGAAGCACACCAAAAGCATGTTCCACATCCTTTCTAACACTCTCTTGCATTTGGGCAAATCTTTTTCTCTTCTCACCTTGGGGTTTCGAGATTGTCTTCACAAAAGTTGACCACTGAGGATATATACCATCTGCTAGATAGTATTCCTTGTTGTACTGGTGGCCGTTGATCTCAAAGTTGACAGGTGGGGAGTGGCCTTCTGCAAGCTTCGCGAAGACTGAAGAACGCTGCAGCACGTTGATATCATTGTGAGAACCTGCCATGCCGAAGAAAGAATGCCATATCCAAAGATCATGTGATGCCACCGCTTCTAATATGACAGTGCACCCGTTGACATGCCCATTGTACTGGCCCTGCCAAGCAAATGGACAGTTCTTTCACTCCCAGTGCATACAATCTATGCTTCCAAGCATGCCTGGAAAGCCTCTAGCTGCGTTGGTCGCCAACAATCTCTCTATATCAGCGGCAGTTGGCTGCCTCAAGTACTCTGGGCCAAACACCTCGATCACAGCCTGGCAAAACTTGTACATTGACATCAGACATGTTGTCTCACTCATACGCACATACTCATCCACCAGATCGTCTGGAATTCCATATGCAAGCATGCGGATGGCCGCAGTGCATTTCTGGTAAGAGGAGAATCCAAGCTTGCCGAGGGCATCCATCTTGCACTTGAAGTATGGGTCATGAGCAACCACTCCCTCTCGGATACGATTGAACACATGCCTTGCCATTCGAAAACGGTGACGGAATTTATCCGGCTTGAAGAGCAGGGTGTTGGCAAAGTAATCGGCATAGAGCAGGGCGTGGCCTCTCTCCCTGTTGCGGTTCAGGTTGGGAGCACGGCCAGGGACTGACCCCCTGTACCGAGGAAGCTGCCGTTGAATGTGGTCGTGAACGACCAGTGCAGCCACCACAAGATCTTCATCATCCGATGAACAAAGGAAGTGATGGAAGAAAAACTCGTCTCCACTGTCCATACCTTTGTGGGCAAAATGCCGAACACCTTGTGGTCGTGGTGGCGAAGAGGCCGCGATGATCACCTGGACGCAGCAGGGGTGGTTGCCGGCCGGCTACTGGCCGCTCTGGAGCTCTCGTCGTAAGCTGCCGAGGCCGCCGTGGTACGTCGCCGGCGGTCGTGTCCCCTCTGCGACCGGCAAAGAGGGCGACGGCCAAACCTCCAATCGCCGGCCAAAACTACGGCCAAAGCACGGGCGTGGTGGCGGCCATGTCGAGACGTGGTTTGGTAGGGACGGCCGGGAGCTGCGCGGTGAGGAGGCGGCCGGAGAATAGCGGTGGCGCCGACGGCGGGGCGGGGCGGGAGAGAGAGGGTGCAAGCGTTGGAAGCAGACGGACTGCTAGTGTCCCCGACAGGCAGGCCACGGGGGGGGGGGGGGGGGGGGGGGACAAGGGCGTGCGTCCGTTTGAGGCTGCGCGCTGGGCCGCGCTATTCATCCATTTTACCCCAAACGGACGCGCGCGGACAGGATGGGGTCGCACGGTGGAGTTGGCCTAACTATCTCCGGTGCGTCGGTCGGTGACCTCTGCGGCATCGCTGCGTCGGGGGGCGCCGTTGTGGAGTCGGCCCTGGAGTTCGCCACTTTGCCCTACTGTGCTGCTGGCAGTTATGGAAGCATCACAATTCACTTGCTTTCCGCTGGCTGCCCCCTTCTCTACGCCGCGTGCTCAGCTGCTGCCGGGACGACACTGGCGCGGGCGCCTCCGGATTCCTCGCCGGCACCACATCGACTCGTGGATACGCGCGCTCTCTCCGGCGGCCCGGGCTGCGAAACCTGACCAATATATTTAGGTGGGGGAAGCTCCCCACCCCCTCTGAAAAATGAAAATAAAACATGTCAAATAACCAAAAGCCGATGCCAACAAATAAGCACAAGGTTGGCAAAAGGTGAAGACGTGCAACTTTCTGAGGGAGAAGACGTAAATCTTTTTGGGGCTTGATGAAACTGCAATGTTTACCCATCTTACATAACAAGTGCTTCAGCAGTAGTAGCATCGCCTGCATAGGTTAGATAAGAGCGCTTGGCTGCCAAAAATGTACCATTATGTGATGTCTAAGCATTGTCGCAGTTGCGCCTAACCCTTCATCAGAGTAGCCCTTAGCTGCCAAAATATTGACGAACCAACCTGTGATTGGATGGTTAGAGGGACTCTGGTATCCTCAGCCCACCTACGGTGACTTCGTAAATCTCAAGATGATATGCCGGCTCAGTCTTTCAGAGGTGCTCATAAAGATAGGGTGTGCATGTATGCGTTTATAGGGATGAGTGTATGCGCGTGTATATGAGCACTTGTGTCTATATTGATGTTCAAAAAAAATATTGGCGCTCTCTCTCTCTTTTTTTTTCCTTTTTTATAAAAAAATGTATCTAAGTACGGAATACTGATCAAGTTAGGTGCCTGCCAAACTTAAGCACCAATCCATTGTCGTCCAGCCCGGTTAGGATACCTGGCTTTCACCCAGGTGACCCGGGTTCAAATCCCGGCAATGGTTCCAAACATCACAAAATCAGGAAACAACACTACAGCCGCCAAGACATATAGCAAGCTAAGAACATTACTGAAAAAAAGGATCACCAACTTCTGAAATCGAGACCAGACTGGACCAAAAGCAAGATCAGCATCTTAATTAACCATCTTGTTCTAGGAAGAAAAATTGCGGCACATCAGCAGTAGTTGCAGGCTTCGAACACTTCAGTTTTCGTCCGATTCATATTTCAAGATCTTCTAACCCAGCCTCGGTGATTCTCAGCAGACCACCAGCCGGCGCCACGCGAGCTGCATCATGAGCTCGCACCGCCTTCTGTTGAAGCGCCGACGATCCCTCCGGCAGTTTCTTCCTATCGCCGTCATTCTGCAAACCTGCCCACAAATGAAGGAAAGCGCGGATGGCACAAGTCAGCTCAACAGGAGCCAATGTTAAGTTCATGCTCTATTCCGAGTTTTCGGATTGCCCAGCAGAAGGCATCAATCCCCACCACATGAAAATTAAGTCCTACTGGTATTTTCTCAGCAACCCACCAAAAAAATAGTTAGTGAAGCAGCTGGTCTATCGAAGTGATCAGAGCAATAGAATTGTCCATGAATATCGATGTAACTTGTGGACTGTAGAAACCCATGTATGGAATCAAAGTACGGAAGTTCTCTCTCTTCCATAGCTTCTTCCACTGTAATGACTTGAGATTAATCTTGTACTAGATGCCAAGGTCTGTGGTCACGAAAATGATATCACGGCCCTCCACAGATCCAATCAGTCTAAGTCTTATCCTGGGATTTTGAATGGGGAGAAGGTTTTTGAGATCGATGATTGCACGCTCAGCCCATGCCGCAGCTCCATCGGAACCCATCTGCCTTGACCACACGTAGAGGGTTAACATGTCCACATGCGCAAACCCCAAACTGCCATCCACCATCGCCATGACAGCAGCTCGAGCGACAGGCCCCTCCAGTGGCGCGTCAACCAGCGATAAGCAGTTAGAACCCAAGTCGTACTTGAGAATTCCTACATGAAGATCATCGTCGAACACAAACATAAGCATGAAGTGCAATGCGTTTCCGACGAGGACAGGGGGCATTTCGTCGAGGAGTGGATCAGCAGTAAGATGAAGACCAGGGCACTGCTCGCTCCACTCGGCCGTCTCCGGCGAGTACACGCGCGCGCGCGCAACACAATCATCGTCGTCATGACCGATCCTGTCCAGGCCGACGAAGACCACCCGGAAGGGGCCCTCATGGCAAGCCCGGTGGCCACAATCGCTCACGGCGCAGAGCACCGCGGCGACCCAATGGTGCGCGGGCGCTTCCAGCTTCATCCGGGGGCGTGTCATTGGGTCCCAGACGACGAGGCCCATATCATATCTATAATGATTGCCCATGAGAACGCGGCCATGGCGGCAGTCCCACGGAGTGTACCCATGGTCGTCCGGAGCGCGCGCGGCGATTTTTTTTTTGAAAGATCCGGGGTTTCCGGCTTCATTGATTTAGAAGAAAGCAGCGGGAGAACAGGGGGTGATCAAGCGATCATGGATGCAGTTTGAGAAATGAAAATGAAAACTACAGGGTGACCGGCTTAGCCCTCGGCCTAATCTCTCGCTACATATTCCCCAAAGGGGGGCTCTAGGCATGTTGCTCCCGCCATTCTCCATAGCTCGATCGTGTTCCTGATGGAGTGCAGCACGTCTTCAGCATGGGGGAGTTTGCTGTTGAAAACACATGCATTTCTCTCCTTCCATATCTCCCAGGCTATCAGCATCATCATTGTCTTGAGCCCTTTCCTGAAGTTTGATGGTGCTAGTTGGACTATTTTTTTCCAGTGCCTCAGTGATGAGTGGCTCGTTGTTCTGGCAAGCTGCAGGGCTGCACATCCATTCCAGGAGGATGCCGCCTCCCAAACCGATCGTGCGAGCGGGCAATCCCAGAATAGGTGCGTAGAACATTCGAGATTTCTGAGACAGAGAGCGCAGAAGTAACCGTTTGGCCACCCGCGCCGCTGCAGGCGATCGTTGCACCAGAGTCTGTCTTGGAGGAGAAGCCATGCAAACATCTTAACGGTTCCAGGGGCCCAAGCCTTCCAGATTGCCGCCTTGATTCCGGGATTAGGGGCATCGCCTGTCTGCAGTTTGTAAGCAGCACTGGCAGTATAGACGTTTCCACCACCTGCCACCCAGGTGATCGAGTCTTCCTCCGTTGTTAGTGCGACGTTGGCCCTGCGAAGCTTTCGCCAGGCACTGGACCACCATTTCGGCCCTATTGCCATGCTGTAGGTCTTGAATCCATTTGTCATTTTCCAGGGCCTCTTGAACTGTCCTGCCCTTGCCACGCGAGTGCTGGAAAAGAGTTAGGAACTCTTGGCATAGAGGCATTGATCCCAACCAAGAGCTTGTCCAAAAAGTGGCTGTTCTTCCGTTTCCCAGCTGCACTGAGGTGGTCGATGCAAAGAGCACACGATCGTCGTGATCGCATGGGACGGGAAAGCTCATCCAGGGGCTATGCTGTTGCTGCCATGAAAGCCAGAGCCATCGCATCCGCAGGGCCGCGCCGAAACGGTGGAGATCCAGGATGCCCAGCCCTCCCTTGTCCACCAGCCGGCATACCTTATCCCAAGCCACCTTGCATTTGGCCCCGGTGATTTTCTCGTCCTGCGCCCAGAGGAACTGCCTGCGAGCCTTGTCCACTTCTCTTAGGATTTTCTTTGGGACCTTGAGGACGGTCATGGCAAACACTGGCAGCGCAGTTAGCACCGCACGCACGAGGACTCGCCTGCCAGCCATGCTCATGAGCCGGCCCTTCCATCCCGCCAGCCTAGATCGAATTCGGTCGGTTATGAACTGGAAGTGCACCAGCCTTAATTTTCTCATGGAAATGGGCAGTCCAAGATAGGTGGTTGGAAAAGAAGTTTGCTGTCCTCCGAAACTAGCAAGCACCTCAGACAGCTGAATGTCATTGCATTTTATTGGAATCACCGAAGACTTAGCCTGGTTCAGTTTGAGCCCCGTGCAGTCGCCAATTTTTTTTTCGGCGAATTTCGTGGTGGAGACGAAGTTTGCCACGGGTTCCTCCTCATCAGGCATGCAGGGATAAGGCCATGAATACAAGGTGACTATAGACTTGCAAGATAGGATCAAGAACTCACATATATTCATGAAAACACAATAGGTTCAGATCTGAAATCACGGCACTCGGGCCCTAGTGACAAGAATTAAGCATAGCAAAGTCATAGCAACATCAATCTCAGAACATAGTGGATACTAGGGATCAAACCCTAATAAAACTAACTCGATTACATGATAAATTTCATCCAACTCATCACCGTCTAGCAAGCCTACGGTGGAATTACTCACGCACGGCGGTGAGCATCATGAAATTGGTGATGGAGGAAGCTTGATGATGATGATGGCGATGGATTCCCCTCTTCGGAGCCCCGAACGGACTCCAGATCAGCCCTCCCGAGAGGTTTTAGGGCTTGGCGGCGGCTCCGTATCGTAAAACGTGATGAATCCTTCTTCTCTATTTTTTCCTCCCCGAAAGCAAATATATAGAGTTTGAGTTGAGGTTGGAGGAGCTCCACGGGACCCACGAGGTAGGGGGGCGCGCCCAGGGGGCAGGCGCGCCCCCACCCTCGTGGCTAGGGTGTGGGCCCCCCGGTCTTCATCTTTTGCAAGGATTTTTTATTATTTCCAAAAATACGTTCCATGAAGTTCCAGATCATTCCGAGAACTTTTGTTTCCGCACATAAATAACACCATGGCAATTCTGCTGAAAACGTCAGTCCGGGTTAATTCCATTCAAATCATGCAAGTTAGAGTCCAAAATAAGGGCAAAAGTGTTTGGAAAAGTAGATACGACGAAGATGTATCAACCCCCCAAGCTTAAACATTTGCTTGTCCTCAAGCAATTCAGTTAATAAACTGAAAGTGATAAAGAAAACTTTTTACAAACTCTATTTGCTCTTGTTGTTGTAAATATGTAAAGCCATCATTCAAGTTTTTAGCAAAGATTATAGACTAACCATATTCACAATAACATATAGGTCTCATGTTTACTCATATTAATGGCATAATCAACTAGCGAGCAATAATAATAAATCTCGGATGACAACACTTTCTCAAAACAATCATAATATGATATAATAAGATGGTATCTCGCTAGCCCTTTCTGAGACCGCAAAACATAAATGTAGAGCACCTTTAAAGATCAAGGACCGACTAGACATTGTAATTCATGGTAAAAGAGATCCAGTCAAGTCATACTCAATGTAAACTAACAGTAATGAATGCAAATGACAGCGGTGCTCTCCAACTGATGCTTTTTTTAATAAGAGGATGATGACTCAACATAAAATTAAATAGATAGGCCCTTCGCAGAGGGAAGCATGGATTTGTAGAGGTGCCAGAGCTCGGTTTTGAAATAGAGATGAATAATATTTTGAGCGGTATACTTTCATTGTCAACATAACAACCAAGAGATGGCGATATCTTCCATGCTACACACATTATAGGCGGTTCCCAAACAGAATGGTAAAGTTTATACTCCCCCTCCATCAACAAGCATCAATCCATGGCTTGCTCGAAACAACGAGTGCCTCCAACTAACAAGAGTCCCAGGGGGAGTTTTGTTTGCAATTATTTTGATTTAGTTTGTATAAAGCATGGGACTGGGCATCCCGGTGACCAGCCACTTTCTCGTGAGTGAGGAGCGGAGTCCCCTCCTCTTGAGAATAACCCGCCTAACATGGAAGATACGGACAACTCTAATTGATACATGAGCTATTCGAGCATACAAAATAGGATATTTATTTAAAGGTTTAGAGTTTGGCACATACAAATTTACTTGGAACAGCAGGTAGATATCGTATATAGGTAGGTATGGTGGACTCATATGGCATAACTTTAGGGTTTATGGGATTGGATGCACAAGCAGTATTCCCGCTTAGTACAGGTGAAGGCTAGAAAAAGACTGGGAAGCGACCAGCTAGAGAGCGACAACAGTCATGAACATGCATTAAAATTAATCAACACCGAATGCAAGCATAAGTAGGATATAATTCACCATGAACATAAATATCGTAGAGGCTATGTTGATTTTGTTTCAACTACATGCGTGAACATGTGCCAAGTCAAGCCACTCGAATCGTTCAAAAGAGGATACCACCCTATCATACCACATCACAACCATTTTAATAGCATGTTGGCACGCAAGGTAACCATTATAAGCTCCTAGCTAATCAAGCATGGTACAAGAAACTATGATCTCTAGTTGTCATTGCAAACATGTTTATTCATAATAGGCTGAATCAGGAACGATGAACTAATCATATTTACAAAAACAAGAGAGGTCGAGTTCATACCAGCTTTTCTCATCTCAGTCAGTACATCATATATCGTCATAATTGCCTTTCACCTGCACGACCGAACGCTGTGGATAATAATAATAGTGCACGTGCATTGGACTAAGCTGGAATCTGCAAGCATTCAATACACAGGAAAAGACAAGGCAATTGGGGCTCTTTTGTCAGATCAACAATAATGCATATAAGAGCCACTTCAATAATTTAATTATGGTCTTCTCCTATCGACCTCCAAAGAAAAGGAAAAGAAATAAAACTATTTACACGGGAAAGCTCCCAACAAGCAAAAAGAAGAACAGGAAATCTTTTTAGGTTTTCTTTTTAATTACTACTACAAGCATGGAAATTAAAACTAACTAAAAGCTATAACTAATTTTTTTCTTTTTCTTAAGATTTATCAAACACACAAGAAGAAAGCATAAAAAGGAAATAAACTAGCATGGATGATGCAATGAAAAAGTATGAGCACCGACAACTAGCAATGAGTGTGTGAACATGAATGTAATGTCGGTGAGAAATACGTACTCCCCCAATCTTAGGCTTTTGGCCTAAGTTGGTCTAATGCCACGGATGGCCTGGCGGATATCCAAAGTTGTAGTTGGGGTCGTACTGAGATGCAACAGTCATTGCATCGTGGGCTGCAGCTTGGAGGCGAGCTATCTCAGCCCTCCTCTTATACTCTTCTGCCTCCTCCCTGGTTATAGAATATCTCCCTTTGCCTGAAAGTCAAAGAAAGTAGAAGCAGGAAGAGCGACGTGATAGGTGCGTCGTCTGTCAAAAATTAGTCGGTACTGGAGGAACTGATCATTCCTCTCAACAAACTGATGACGAACCATAGCCTCATAATCCAAATAAGCAGGAGGCAACTCAATATCATCCTCACGTATGGTTATACCAAGAAAATCAGCTATGCGGGTTGCATAAATTCCACCAAAGAAATCTTCACTAAATCTATTAAGATGCAACCTACGTGCAATAATGGCTCCCAAATTATAAGATTTATCTCCTAACACAGCACTCCTAAGAATACTGAGGTCAGGGACACACATGTGACATGCTTCATCTTTACCGTTAATGCATCTACCTATGAAGAGAGCACAATAATGTATAGCAGGAAAGTAAATGCTCCCTATGGTAGCTTGTGCTATATCTCTAGATTCCCCCACAATTATACTATTAAGAAAATCTCTAAATTCAGATTTGCGAGGTTCACTAGTACTACCCCACTGTGGAAGTTTGCAAGCAGTGGTAAAGTCCTCTAAGTCCATAGTGTAAGAATTTTCATAAAGATCAAACAGGACAGTTTAAGAATTACTTGAACATGAAAATTCAAACCTCCTCACAAAGGAGCTAGTGAGATAGTGGTACTGATGGCACTTTTCTTCCTCGAAGCTCACAAGATCAGCGTTATGCAAATATGCGTTAAATTCTTCCTTAATTCCTGCTTGATCCATGAAGTCCTCTGAAGGCCATTCATAAGGCCGCACTGGAGCGTCCCTTGGTGGCTCATCATCAGCATCACGCATTGCAAGCCTGGGTTCTTGTTTCCTTGAAGAGCTACCTTGGTACATTTTCCTAAACATATTTCTTCCTTTGAAAAATTTCTGAAATTTTTAGTAACTTCAAATAAAGGTAACCAAACTCAACAAAATTGATAGCAACTACTCCTACAAGTGCCTAGAGCCTATATCATGCATCAAAACTACTTTTGACCACATAAATTTGACATGCAAGCTCAAGAACAGGGTCACCTAGGTAGCACAAATTTGCAATGAATAAAGCACTAGAACAAAAACTAATTGGACCAATTGAGGAGTCACATACCAAGGATCAATCCCCCCAAGCAGTTTTGTGAGAGGTGCTTTGAGCAAGGAGATCGAAATGGCAGCAAAATGAGCTTGGACTCGGGTTTGAACTGGATAATCGTGTTTGTGGGAGGAAGAAGGAGTGTGTGGGTGCAGGAATAAGTGGAGGAGGGCCACCATGGGCCCATGAGGCAGGGGGCGCGCCCAGGGGGTAGGGCGCGCCCTCCACCCTCGTGGCCAGGCGGATGCCCCCCTGCTGTGTTCTCAGTGCCAAATATTCTCAAATATTCCAGAAAAAAAATCATATTTAAATTTCAGGGCATTTGGAGAACTTTTATTTTCGGGGTATTTTTATATTGCACGGATAATTCAGATAACAGACGGAAAATACTTATTTTTGTTTTATTTAATATAAATAACAGAAAGTAAAAAGAGGGTACAAAGAGTTGTGTTTTCTAAATTCATCCATCTCATGATCATCAAAAGGAATCCACTAACAAGGTTGATCAGGTCTTATTAACAAACTCATTCCGAATAACATGGAACCGGAGAATTTTCGAATAACACTAGGTTACCTGAACGGGGATATGCACATCCCCAACAATAAGAATACCATATTTCTTCTTGACAGTAGGAAGAGGAAATTAAAAACCTCCAAAAATAATTGATGGACTTTTTCCAATAGAATTGATACTGTGGACTTGAGGTTGTTTCCTCGGAAAGTGTACCGTATGCTCATTACCATTAACATGAAAAGTGACATTTCCTTTGTTGCAATCAATAACAGCCCCTATAGTGTTCAAAAAGGGTCTTCCAAGAATAATAGACATACTATCGTCCTCGGGAATATCAAGAATAACAAAGTCCGCTAAAATAGTAACGTTCGCAACCACAACAAGCACATCCTCACAAATACCGACAGGTATAACAGTTGATTTATCAGCCATTTGCAAAGATATTTCAGTAGGTGTCAACTTATTCAAATCAAGTCTACGATATAAAGAGAGAGACATAACACTAACACCGGCTCCAAGATCACATAAAGCAGTTTTAACATAGTTTCTTTTAATGGAGCATGGTATAGTTAGTACTCCTGGATCTCCAAGTTTCTTTGATATTCGACCCTTAAAAGTATAATTAGCAAGAATGGTGGAAATTTCAGCTTCCGGTATCTTTCTTTTATTTGTCATTTTCTTTCATATACTTAGCATAAGGATTCATTTTGAGCATATCAGTTAATTGCATACGCAAAAAGATAGGTCTAATCATTTCAGCAAAGCGCTCAAAATCCTCATCAGCCTTTTTCTTGGATGGTTTAGGAGGAAAAGGCATGGGTTTCTGAACCCATGGTTCTCTTTCCTTACTGTTCTTCCTAGCAACAAAGTCTCTCTTATCATAACGTTGATTCTTTCATTGTGGGTTATCAAGATCAATAGCAGGTTCAATTTCTACATCATTATCATTGCTAGGTTGAGCATCAACATGAACATCATCATTAACATTATCACTAGGTTCATGTTCATTACCAGATTGGGTTTTAGCATCAGAAATAGAAATATCATTGGAATTCTCAGGTGTGTCTACAACAGGTTCATTAGAAGCATGCAAAGTCCTATCATTTTTCTTTTTCTTCTTCTTAGAAGGACTAGGTGCATCTACATTATTTCTGTGAGAATCCTGCTCAATTCTCTTACGGTGGCCTTCAGGATACAAAGGTTCCTGAGTCATTTTACCACCTCTAGTCATAACTCTAGCAACATTATCATTTTTACTATTCAATTCATTGAGCAAATCATTCTGAGCTTTAAGTACTTGTTCTACTTGAGTGGTAACCATAGAAGCATATTTATTAATAAGTTTTAGTTCACCTTTAACATTAGCCATATAATCACCCAAGTGTTCAATCATATAAGCATTGCGTTTTAATTCTCTACCAAAATGAGCATTGAAGTCTTCTTGCTTAACCATAAAGTTATCAAACTCATCCAAACATTGGCTAGCAAACTTAGTAGGAGGGATTTCAGCTTTATCATATCTATAGAGAGAATTTACCTTTACTACCTGTGTCAGGTTATGAAGACCATGTGTTTCTTCAATAGGTGATGGATTAAAACCATGTATTTCTTCAATAGGCGGTAAATTAAGACCATGTATTTCTTCAACAGGAGGTAAATTCTTAACATCTTCAGCTTTTATACGTTTTTCCTTCATAGATTTGTTTATCTCTTGCATATCTTCAGGACTGAGAAATAGAACACCCCTTTTCTTCGGAGTTGGCTTAGGGGTTGGCTCAGGAAGTGTCCAATTATTTTCATTGGTCAACATATTATTCAATAAAATTTCAGCTTCATCTGGTATTCTTTCCCTGAAAACACAACCAGCACAACTATCCAGGTGGTCTCTGGAAGCATCGGTTAGTCCATTATAAAAGATATCAAGTATTTCATTTTTCTTAAGAGGATGATCAGGAAAAACATTAAGTAATTGGAGAAGCCTCCCCCAAGCTTGTGGGAGACTCTCTTCTTCAATTTGCACAAAATTATATATTTCCCTTAAAGCAGCTTGTTTCTTATGAGTAGGGAAATATTTTGTAGAGAAGTAATAAATCATATCCTGGGGACTACGCACACAACCAGGATCAATAGAATTAAACCATATCTTAGCATCACCCTTTAATGAGAATGGAAATAATTTAAGGATATAGTAGTAGCGAGTTTTCTCATCATTAGTGAACAGGGTGGCTATATCATTTAATTTAGTAAGATGTGCCACAACAGTTTCAGATTCATAGCCATAGAAAGAATCAGATTCAACCAAAGTAATTATATCAGGGTCGGCAGAGAATTCATAATCCTTATCAGTAACAAAGATAGGTGAAGTAGCATAAGTAGGATCATATTTCATTTTAGCATTCAGAGTTTTTTGTTTCAGCTTAGCTAATAGTTTCTTAAGATCACTCCTATCACTGCAAGCAAGAAAGTCTCTAGCAGTTTCTTCATCCATAACATAACCCTTAGGAACAACAGGCAATTCATATCTAGGGGAGAATCTTCATCATCACTTTCATCAATATTGTCAGTTTCAATAATTTCATTCTCTCTAGCCCAAGCAAGTTGTTCATCAAGAAATTCACCAAGTGGCACAGTAGTATCAAGCATAGAAGTAGTTTCTTCATAAGTATCATGCATAGCAAAAGTGGCATCATCAATAACATGCGACATATTAGAATTAATCACGGAAGCAGGTATAGGTGTCGCAAGCTTACTCAAAATAGAAGGTGAATCAAGTGCAGAGCTATATGGCAGTTCCTTACCTCCCCTCGTAGTTGAGGGATAAATCTTGGTTCTTGGATCTTTCAAGTTCTACATAATGATAAGAAGATATAAATCCCAAGTGACTCAAAGAATAGAGCTATGCTCCCCGGCAACGGCACCATAAAATAGTCTTGATAACCCACAAGCATAGGGGATCGCAACAGTGTTCGACGGTAGAGTATTCAACCCAAATTTATTGATTCGACACAAGGGGATCCAAAGAATATTCTCAAGCATTAGAAGCTGAGTTGTCAATTCAACCACACCTGGATAACTTAATATCTGCAGCAAAGTATTTAGTAGCAAAGTAATATGATAGTAGTGGTAACGGTGGTAAAAGGTAATGGTAGCAAAAGTAATATTTTTGGTGTTTGTAGTGATGATAACAATAGCAACGGAAAAGTAAATAAGCGAAGAACAATATATGGAAAGCTCGTATGCATTGGATCGGTGATAGAGAATTATGCCGGATGCGGTTCATCATGTAACAGTCATAACATAGGGTGACACAGAACTAGCTCCAATTCATCAATGTAGTGTAGGCATGTATTCCGAATATAGTCATACGTGCTTATGGAAAAGAACTTGCATGACATCTTTTGTCCTACCCTCCCATGGCAGCGGGGTCCTAATGGAAACTAAGGGATATTAAGGCTTCCTTTTAATAGAGTACCGGACCAAAGCATTAACACATAGTGAATACATGAACTCCTCAAACTACGGTCATCATCGGGAGTGGTCCCGATTATTGTCACTTCGGGGTTGCCGGATTATAAAACATAGTAGGTGTGTGACGCCCCAAGACCGGAGCTTCAGATGCCTTCCATGATTTTCCGAGATTCCTCGTGTGATTTGTTTGGTTCGTTGCTTTTTTTGCATCATGTCATCTTGTAACCTTTTTAAAAAACTCATCTAAATAAATGGCATGGATCTTTGATCCATTTAAATCGTGAGAGTTCACATGGTGAAATTCTCTTTATAACATATAAAAGTCTCCTACTATTATTAGGGAGCTATTATAAAATATTCCATTCTTATGGAATCAACCAAAACACACTTGCATCTTTCTCTCTTGCCACCAAATCCCTTTTCTAGTTGAAACCCAATCACTAGCTTCTTTCCTTCAAATTTACCCATTCGTTGCGAGTGACATTTTTCTGTCACATAAAAATGTCCATTGTTTCCCTATTGATCTTAAACCATGCCTACACCCTCCCTGTCAAATTTCAGCTCATTTGGGTTTGGTTTGGTTGGGTTCAAAAATGGCTCAAGTTTGAATTAAATTCAAACTTGAATTATTTTTCTATCTCTAAAAATTGCCAAACCATTTTATTCTATTTGTGCAAAGTTCCAGCGCTCCAAGAATATTTTATTTTCTGAAATATTCTACCTCTATCCCCTCTTTCTTTTTCTCAACATATTTCTGCCGGAGGGAATTAAGAAAAGAATGATGGGCTAAGAGAGAAGGAGTCCAGCAGAAGCCCACTCGATCCAGCCCAATTTGGCCCATCCTTCCCCGCAGCTGGGCTAGCCTCCCAGGCCCACCTAAGCCCCTCTCCAAACCCTAGCAATCCATCTGCTCGATCCACTCCCCATCTCCCTCCCCTCGCGCCGCCACACACACACACATCGCACCAGGGAGAGCCTGCTCAATCCCCATCTCCCCCACGTCGGCCTCTCCTTCCCCCGCTCCCTCTCATCCTCCTCGCGAAGCCCCGCCTGCTCCCCTGCCTCTTTCCTCCACGCCTCATCCACCTCCTCACCCGCTCCTCCTTCCCTTGCCGCCGCATTGGCCATCAACTCTGACGAGCGCAGCCTTTGATCCCGAGCTGCTCTGTTGCTGCTCTTCTCGCGCGCCGCTGGACCTCCCTGTCGCCCCCGTCGACGACCAATGCTCCTCGTTCCCTCCGTCCTCGCCCGTTCGTCGCGCCACCAAGCCAGCAGGTCTCCCCTGCGTCGTCTGAAGGTCGCCCGCTTGCCCGTCGTCTTGCTTCGCTGGAGGAGAGGACCAGCGCCGCTCCCATGCCCTTCGCTCGTGCCAGGACCCGCCATAGTCGCCGATCGAGTTCCTCGCTGGACCCCGCTCGCCGGGGTCCCGTTCCCGTCCGGATCCAGAGGACCCCCGTCGCTGTTATTGTTCCCTGCATCGAAGGGACGAGGCCAGTTAACCACTCCTGGGCCGGCAGCGCCTCCAGATCCTCCCGTTTCCCAGCTTCGCCTCCATAGCCAGCCTCTCCTCAGGCCACTATCGCCGCTGCAACCCTTGCTGCCTCCTCTGCTATTGGCCAGCACCACCATCGATGCCCGGCAATACCACCATGGGTCATGTTTTGACTCTGCCAGGACCTCCTCTACCTGCGACCCGAGCTGTTGCCGGCACCACCAAGATGTGTACTTCGAGCACTAAGACCAGGCCGAGATCGCCATCTACGAATACACAGTGATGCGTGATATGTCTTCATCGTATCTACTTTTCCAAACACTTTTGCCCTTATTTTGGACTCTAACTTGCATGATTTGAATAGAACTAACCCGGACTGACGCTGTTTTCAGCAGAATTGCCATGGTGTTATTTATGTGCAGAAACAAAAGTTTTCGGAATGACCTAAAACTTCACGGAACTTATTTTTGGAAATAATAAAAAAATCCTTGCAAAATATGAAGACCAGGGGGCCCACACCCTAGCCATGAGGGTGGGGCGCGCCTGCCCCCCTGGGCGCGCACCCTACCTCATGGGCCCCCTAGAGCTCCTCCGACCTCAACTCTAACTCTATATATTTGCTTTCGGGGAGAAAAAATAGGGGAGAAGGATTCATCACGTTTTACGATACGGAGCCGCCGCCAAGCCCTAAAACCTCTCGGGAGGGCTGATCTGAGTCCGTTCGGGGCTCCGGAGAGGGGAATCCGTCGCCATCATCATCATCAACCTTCCTCAATCACCAATTTCATGATGCTCACCGCCGTGCGTGATTAATTTCATCGTAGGCTTGCTGAACAGTGATGGGTTGGATGAGATTTATCATGTAATTGAGTTAGTTTTGTTAGGGTTTGATCCCTAGTATCCACTATGTTCTGATATTGATGTTGCTATGACTTTGCTATGCTTAATTCTTGTCACTAGGGTCCGAGTGCCATGATTTCAGATCTGAACCTATTATGTTTTCATGAATATATGTGAGTTCTTGATCCTATCTTGCAAGTTTATAGTCACCTACTATGTGTTATGATCCGGCAACCCCGAAGTGACAATAATCGGGACCACTCCCGATGATGACCGTAGTTTGAGGAGTTCATGTATTCACTATGTGTTAATGCTTTGGTCCGGTACTCCATTAAAAGAAGGCCTTAATTTCCCTTAGTTTCTGCTAGGACCCCGCTGCCATGGGAGGGTAGGACAAAAAATGTCATGCAAGTTCTTTTCCATAAGCACGTCTGAATATTCAGAATACATGCCTACATTACATTGATGAATTGGAGCTAGTTCTGTGTCACCCTAGGTTATGACTGTTACATGATGAACCGCATCCGGCATAATTCTCTATCACCGATCCATTGCCAACGAGCTTTCCATATATTGTTCTCCGCTTATTTACTTTTCCGTTGCTATTGTTACACTCACTAAAAAATACCAAAAACATTACTTTTGTTATCATTACCTTTTGCTACCGTTACCACTACTATCATATTACTTTGCTACTAAATACTTTGCTACAGATATTAACTTTCCTGAGGGTTATGTTCTGGATGAAGAATCTGCTAGAGCTATTTTAGCTTGCAATGATAGATATGATCTAAAGAGGTTATTAGCTAAATGGAAGCAGCAATCCCTTAATGCTAGAATGAAACCTGACCCTGCTTTTGCTACTTCACCTATCTGTGTTACTGATAAGGATTATGAATTCTCTGTTGATCCTGATATAATTACTTTGGTTGAATCTGATCCTTTTTATGGCTATGAATCTGAAACTGTTGTGGCACATCTTACTAAATTAAATGATATAGCCACCCTGTTCACTAATGATGAGAGAACTCGCTACTTTTATATCCTTAAAATATTTCCGTTCTCATTAAAGGGTGATGCTAAGATATGGTTTAATTCTCTTGATCCTGGTTGTGTGCGTAATTGCTACCTCTTGAGCACTTGCGTTGGTTTTCCCTTGAAGAGGAAAGGATGGTGCAGCAAAGTGATGACCCACAAGTATAGGGGATCTATCGTAGTCCTTTCGATAAGTAAGAGTGTCGAACCCAACGAGGAGTAGAAGGAAATGATAAGCGGTTTCCAGCAAGCTATTCTCTGCAAGTACTGGAATAAGTGGTAACAGATAGTTTTGTGATAAGATAATTTGTAACAAGCAACAAGTAACAAAAGTAAATAAGGTGCAGCAAGGTGGCCCAATCCTTTTTGTAGCAAAGGACAAGCCTGGACAAACTCTTATATGATGTAAAGCGCTCCCGGGGACACATGGGAATATCGTCAAGCTAGTTTTCATCATGTTCATATGATTCGCGTTCGGTACTTTGATAATTTGGTATGTGGGTGGACCGGTGCTTGGGTACTGCCCTTACTTGGACAAGCATCCCACTTATGATTAACCTCAATTGCAAGCATCCGCAACTACAACAAAAGTATTAAGGTAAACCTAACCATAGAATGAAACATATGGATCCAAATCAGCCCCTTACGAAGCAACACATAAACTAGGGTTTAAGCTTCTGTCACTCTAGCAACCCATCATCTACTTATTACTTCCCAATGTTTTCCTCTAGGCCCAAATAATGGTGAAGTGTCATGTAGTCAACATTCACATAACACCACTAGAGGAGAGACAACATACATCTCATCAAAATATCGAACGAATACCAAATTCACATGACTACTAATAGCAAGACTTCTCCCATGTCCTCAGGAACAAAAGTAACTACTCACAAAGCATAAACATGTTCATAATCAGAGGGGTATTAATATGCATATAGGATCTGAACATATGATCTTCCACCAATTGAACCAACTAGCATCAACTATAAGGAGTAATTAACAATACTAGCAACCTACTAGCACCAATCCCGGACTTGGAGACAAGAATTGGATACAAGAGATGAACTAGGGTTTTGAGATGAGATGGTGCTGATGAAGATGTTGATGGAGATTGCCCTTTCCCGATGAGAGGAGCGTTGGTGATGACGATGGCAATGATTTACCCCTCCGGGAGGGAAGTTTCCCTGGCAGAACTGCTCCGCCAGAGCCCTAGATTGGTTCCGCCAAGGTTCCGCCTCGTGGCGGCGGAGTTTCATACGAGAAGATGGCTCATGATTTTTTTCCCATCGAAAGACTTCATATAGCAGAAGATGGTCACCGGAGGGCCACGAGGGGGCCCACGAGGTAGGGGGCGCGCCCATGGGGGTAGGGCGCACCCCCACCCTCGTGGGCAGGGTGTGGCCCCCTGGTGGAGTTCTTGCTCTCAGTATTTTTTATATATTTGGAAAACATCTTCCGTGAAGTTTCAGGACTTTTGGAGCTGTGCAGAATAGGTCTCTAATATTTGCTCATTTTCCAGCCCAGAATCCTAGCTGCTGGCATTCTCCCTCTTTATGTAAACCTTGTAAAATAAGAGAGAATAGGCATAAGTATTGTGACATAATGTGTAATAAGAGCCCATAATGCAATAAATATTGATATAAAAGCATGATGCAAAATGGATGTATCAACTCCCCCAAGCTTAGACCTCGCTTGTCCTCAAGCGAAAAGCCGAAATTGAAAAATATGTCCACATGTTTAGAGATAGAGGTGTCGATAAAAATAAAATACGGACATGAGGGCATCATGATCATTCTTAGAACAGCAACTTATATAATTCTTGTCATATAATCTCTAATGCTAGAGTAATAATTCAATCACAATATCAAGTATGAATCATAAACTTCATTGAAAACTAACAAACTATAATCTCAGTCATTGAAGCAATTACAATTTATCATAACATAGGAAAGAGTCAATGTATAAGAGCTTTTCAGCAAGTCCACATACTCAACTATCATATAGTCTTTCACAATTGCTGACACTCATGCAATACTTATGAGTATGAAGTTTTAGTTGGATACAGAGAAAGATATGGGCTTATAGTTTTGCCTCCCAGCGTTTCACCTCAAGGGTAATGTCAACAGCAATAGTTCATGAAAACTCACATCCAATTATCATATATACCAGGATCTTTCCAACATATTGTGCTTGCCAAAGGATAAAATGTAAAAAGGAAGGGTGGAAATCACCATGACTCTTATGCAATGTAGGAGATAAAAGTAAAAGATAGGCCCTTCGCAGAGGGAATCAGAGGTTGTCATGCGCTTTTATGGTTGGATGCAGAAAATCTTAATGCGAAAGAACGTCACTTATATTGCCACTTGTGATATGGACCTTTATTATGCAGTCTGTCACTTTTATTACTTCCATATCACACGATCGTATAAAGCTTATTTCCTCCACACCAATCAATCATACATATTTAGAGAGCAATTTTTATTGCTTGCACCGATGACAACTTACTTGATGGATCTTACTCAATCCATAGGTAGATATGGGGGACTCTTATGGAAAGACTGGTTTAAGGGTATTTGGAAGCACAAGTAGTATCTCTACTTGGTGCAATGAATTTGGCTAGCATGAGGGGGAAAGTCAATCTCATCATGTTGGAAGACCCAAGACAATATAATTCATCTCAGATGTAAGAAAACATAACCCATTACGTTGTCTTCCTTGTCCAATGTCAACTCTTTTAGCATGTCATATTTTAATGAGTGCTCACAATCATAAAAGATGTCCAAGATAGTATATTTATATGTGAAGACCTCTCTTTCTTTATTACTTCCTATTAATTGCAACGATGACCGAAACTATGTTTGTCAACCCTCAACAACTTTTATTCATCATACTTTTCTATGTGAGCTCATTACTCTCCATAAGACTCACATGATCTCTTTGTTTCTTTTTTATTTCTTTCTCTTTTCTTTTATTCACTTAGGATCATGGCAAAATAATCAAGCCCTTGACTCAACACTAATCTTTATTATATAGCTCACGGACTCGATTACATAGAAGGATAATAAATCAAAACTCACAACTAGATCACAATAAGAACTTTTATTCTACTAGATCAAGATATTACCAAAAGGATCGAACTAAGAAAAACGGTAAAGATAAAGTGATGGTGATACGATACCGGGGCACTCCCCCAAGCTTGGCAGTTGCCAAGTGGAGTGCCCATACCAGATACTCAATTCTTCTTTGTTGGTGGAGACGGTGGTGATTTTGTTGATGGCGTAGGCTTCTCGTCCTTCTTCCAGTGCATAGGCTCACCATCATAGAAGGATGATCGAGTCTCCTGAAACCTTAAATCTGCAGCCAAACTCATCCTCTTAAATCTATATTCATACTCACAGTTTTGGTTTTGCAGGTCATAAATCTGGGCTTGGAGGTGCTCGATTTTCTCATGAAGCTTGAAGATGGCCTCCCCAATGTCCTTGACGTCCAGCTTATGCTTGTTGGTGAACTCCGTGATCATAATGTGATTGGAATCAAGTCCACGCTCCACCATCTCCTGACACATGAAAACTTCTTGCTCCAATGCCTCGAGCCTGGCCTCCGTGCTTCCGGTCTTCCTTGGTCCCTCAGCATCGCGGATGTGCAACAACCCCTCACGCATCTGTATGGTTTGAGGGTGTTGCAGCACTTCTGCGAGGTAGGGGTTGATGACCTTCTCGAATAACTGGTCCTTGGGGGCACTTGAAGACGACATGACGACCTGGATCTGTCAGAAAAACAGCTCGAAACAAAGACAGGAGATTTTTGCGTGATACGGGAGTCAAACCCCCCTGGAGGTTATATAATGAATTTTTATCGACCAAAATACGTGTCATGCACGAAAACGGAGTCTGGAGAGCACACGAGGTGCCCACGAGGTAGGGGGGCACGCCCAGTAGGGTAGGGCGCGCCCTCCACCCTCGTGGAGCCCTCGTGTCCTTCCCGGACTGCTGCTTATTTTTCTATTTTTCTAAATATTCCAAAACGGAGAAATATTGCCTTAAAAACTGTTTTGGAGTCGGTTTACTTACCATACCACATGCCTATTCCTTTTCGGAGTCTGAAACATTCCGGAAAGTGTCCCTCATGTATTCCTCTAGGGTTACGGTTTCAATAACATTGGTTTCAACATTTATGGGATTACCTAAGATATAGTGTTTGATTCTTTGACCGTTCACCACCTTTGGATTTGTGCCTTCGAAGTTGTTGATTTTTATGGCACCAGAACGGTAGACCTCCTCGATAACGTAAGGACCTTCCCATTTAGAGAGAAGTTTTCCTGCAAAAAATCTTAGACGAGAGTTGTATAGCAATACATAATTACGTACATTAAACTCACGCTTTTGTATCCTTTTGTCATGCCATCTTTTAACTTTTTCTTTAAACAACTTGGCATTTTCGTAGGCTTGGGTTCTCCATTCATCAAGTGAGCTAATATCAAATAACCTCTTCTCACCGGCAAGTTTAAAATCATAATTAAGTTCATTAATAGCCCAATAAGCCTTGTGTTCTAGTTCGAGAGGTAAGTGACATGCTTTTCCATAGACCATTTTATACGGAGACATACCCATAGGATTTTTATATGCAGTTATATAGGCCCATAATGCATCATCAAGTTTCTTGGACCAATTCTTTCTAGACCTATTAACAGTCTTTTGCAAAATTAATTTGAGTTCTCTATTACTTAATTCTACTTGACCACTAGACTGAGGGTGATAAGGAGATGCAATTCTATGATTAAGATCATATTTAGCAAGCATTTTACGGAAAGCACCATGAATAAAATGTGAACCACCATCAGTCATTAAATATCTAGGGACTCCAAATCTTGGAAAAATAACTTCTTTAAGCATTTTAATAGAAGTGTTATGATCAGCACTACTAGTTGGAATAACTTCTACCCACTTAGTAACGTAATCAACAACAACTAAAATATGTGTATAACCATTAGAGGAAGGAAAAGGTCCCACATAGTCAAAGCCCCAAACATCAAATGGTTCAATAACAAGTGAATAATTCATAGGCATTTCTTGACGTCTACTAATATTACCAATTCTTTGACATTCATCACAAGATAAGACAAACTTACGAGCATCCTTGAAGAGAGTAGGCCAATAAAAACTAGATTGCAGTGCCTTATGTGCAGTTCTATCTCCGGCATGGTGTCCTCCATAAGCTTCGGAGTGACACTTGCGTAGGATTTGTTCCTGTTCATGCTCAGGTACACAACGTCTAATAACACCATCTACTCCTTCTTTATAAAGATGTGGGTCATCCCCAAAGTAATGCCTCAAATCATAGAAGAACTTTTTCTTTTGCTGGTATGTGAAACTAGGTGGTATAAACTTAGCAACAATGTAATTAGCATAATCAGCATACCATGGAGCAGTATGAGAAGCATTTATGACATTTAATTGCTCATCAGGAAAGCTATCATCAATAGGTAGTGGGTCATCAAGCACATTTTCTAACCTAGACAGGTTGTCTGCAACGGGGTTCTCAACTCCTTTTCTATCAACAATATGCAAATCAAATTCTTGTAGCAAGAGAACCCATCTAATAAGTCTAGGTTTAGCATCTTTCTTTTCCATAAGATATTTAATAGCAGCATGATCAGTGTGAATAGTTACTTTAGAATCAACAATATAAGGTCTAAACTTATCACAAGCAAATACAACTGCTAAGAATTCTTTTTCAGTAGTAGCATAATTTATTTGAGCATTGTCTAGAGTTTTACTAGCATATTGAATAACATTTAATTTCTTATCAACTCTTTGCCCTAGAACATCACCTACATCATAATCACTAGCATCACACATTATTTCAAAGGGTAAATTCCAATCAGGTGGCTGAACAATAGGTGCAGAGACCAGTGCTTTCTTAAGTATTTCAAATGCTTCTACACAATCATCATCAAAGACAAATGGTATAACTTTTTGTAATAAATTAGTCAGAGGCCGAGATATTTTTGAGAAGTCCTTAATGAACCTCCTATAAAAACCGGCATGACCAAGGAAACTTCTTATACCTTTGATGTCCTTGGGACATGGCATCTTTTCAATAGCATCAACCTTGGCTTTATCAACTTCAATACCTCTTTCAGAAACTTTATGCCCCAAGACAATACCTTCATTAACCATAAAGTGGCACTTTTCCCAATTCAAGACAAGATTAGTTTCTTCACATCTCTGCAAAACTCGATCAAGGTTGCTCAAGCAATCATCAAAAGAAGATCCATAGACAGAAAAGTCATCCATGAAAACCTCACAAATCTTTTCCAAAAAGTCAGAGAATATAGCCATCATGCATCTTTGAAAGGTAGCAGGTGCATTACATAAACCAGAAGGCATACATCTATAAGCAAAAGTACCAAAAGGGCATGTAAAAGCAGTCTTTGATTGATCTTTCGCTGACACAGGTAGTTGAGAGAAACCAGAATAACCATCTAGAAAGCAAAAATGTGTATGTTTGGACAATCTTTCTAGCATTTGATCGATAAAAGGTAAGGGGTAATGATCCTTTTAGTAGCCTTATTTAATTTGCGGAAATCAATTACCATCCTATAACCTGTAATAATTCTTTGAGGAATCAATTCATCTTTATCAATAGGAACAACAGTAATACCTCCCTTCTTAGGGACACAATGGACAGGGCTTACCCACTGACTATCAGCAATGGGATAAATTATACCTGCCTCAAGGAGCTTTAGTATCTCCTTTCTTACCACTTCTTTCATATTAGGATTCAGTCGGTGTTGATGATCACGAACTGGTTTAGCATCTTCTTCCAAATTAATTTTATGTTGACATAGAGTGCGACTAATGCCCTTAAGAACATCAAGAGTGTACCCAATAGCAGCGTGGTGCTTCTTCAGAGTTTTCAATAATCTCTCTTCCTCATGCTCTTAAAGATTAGCACTAATAATAACAAGATATATCATTTTCTCATCAAGATAAGCATATTTAAGAGTATCAGGTAACGGTTTAAGCTCAAACACGGGATCACCCTTGGGTGGAGGAGGATCCCCTAGAATTTCAACAGGTAAATTGTTTTTAAGAATAGGTTCCTGTTTAAAGAATACTTCATCTAATTCCCTTCTTTCATTCAAAAACATATCATTTTCATGGTCTAGCAAGTATTGTTCTAAAGGATCACTAGGAGGTACGGCAATAGAAGCAAGACCAATAATTTCATCCTTACTAGGTAATTCTTCTTCACGGTGTTGTCTACTAAATTTAGAAAAATTAAATTCATGAGTCATATCATCTAAACCGATAGTAACAACATCTCTTTTGCAATCTATGGTAGCATTAACAGTATTTAAGAAGGGTCTACCAAATATAATGGGACAAAAGCTATCTTGTGGGGAACCAAGAACAACAAAATCAGCAGGATATTTAGTTTTCCCACACAAGACTTCAACATCTCTAACAATTCCCATTGGCGAAATAGTATCTCTATTGGCAAGTTTAATTGTGACATCAATATCTTCCATCTCAGCAGGTGCAATATCATGCATAACTTCTTTGTATAAGGAATAAGGTATTGCACTAGCACTAGCACCCATATCACATAAGCCATGATAACAATGATCTCCTATTTTAACAGAAATAACAGGCATGCCTACCACAGGTCTAGGTTTATCTTTATCACGGGGTTTAGCAATTCTAGCAGTTTCATCATAGAAATAAATAACATGCCCATCTATATTATCAGACAAGAGATATTTAACAATAGCAATATTAGGTTCAACTTTAACTTGCTCAGGAGGTGTATATGTTTTAATATTGCTTTTACGAACCACAGTTGAAGCTTTAGCATGATCCTTTATCCTAACAGGGAAAGGTGGTTTCTCAACATAAGAAGTAGGAACAATAGGATCATTATAAGTGATAGTCTTTTCTTCAACTTTAATAGGTGTAGCTACTTCTACTTCTATGGGAGGATGATATTTAAACCACTTCTCCTTGGGGAGATCAACATAAGTAGCAAAAGATTCACAGAAAGAAGCTACTATCTCAGAGTCAAGTCCATATTTAGTGCTAAATTTATGAAAAATATCGGTATCCATAAAAGATTTAACACAATCAAAACTAGGTATCATACCTGACTCCTTACCATTGTCGAGGTCCCAATCTTCAGAGTTGCATTTAATTCTTTCCAATAAATCCCATTTGAATTCAATAGTCTTCATCATAAAAGAGCCAGCACAAGAAGTATCAAGCATGGTGCTATTGTTACTAGAAAGCCGAGCATAAAAATTTTGAATAATCATTTCTCTTGAGAGCTCATGATTGGGGCATGAATATAACATTTATTTAAGCCTCCCCCAAGCTTGAGCGATGCTTTCTCCTTCGCAAGGCCAAAAATTATATATATAATTGTGATCACGATGAACAAGATGCATAGGATAAAACTTCTGATGAAATTCCAATTTCAATCGTTTGTAATTCCAAGACCCCATATCATCACATAGCATGTACCATGTCGATGCATCTCCCCTCAAATATAAAGGGAAGACCTTCTTCTTAACAACATCTCTGGGTACACCTGCAAGCTTAAATAATCCACAAACTTCATCCACATATATCAGATGTTCATCAGGATGTTTTGTTCCATCTCCTAAAAAAGGATTAGCTAGTAGTTTTTCTATCATACCCAAAGGAACTTCAAAGCAAGCATTTTCATTTCCATTTTCAGTAGGTTCAGTAGGTTGAGGAGAAACTCTTTGCTCTACTGGTCAGGGTGAAGATACCCCGAACAAGCCCCTCAGAGGATTACTTTCCATGGTAACAAGTGACAGTAAATTTCAGCACACTATATAAATTTTTCCTTACCAAATTCCACCTACCAAAGGCGCTTCACTCCCCGGCAACGGCGCCAGAAAAGAGTCTTGATGACCCACAAGTATAGGGGATCTATCGTAGTCCTTTCGATAAGTAAGAGTGTCGAACCCAACGAGGAGCAGAAGGAAATGATAAGCGGTTTCCAGCAAGGTATTCTCTGCAAGTACTGAAATAAGGGGTAACAGATAGTTTTGTGATAAGATAATTTGTAACAAGCAACAAGTAACAAAAGTAAATAAGGTGCAGCAAGGTGGCCCAATCCTTTTTGTAGCAAAGGACAAGCCTGGACAAACTCTTATATGATGTAAAGCGCTCCCGAGGACACATGGGAATATCGTCAAGCTTGTTTTCATCACGTTCATATGATTCGCGTTCGGTACTTTGATAATTTGGTATGTGGGTGGACCGGTGCTTGGGTACTTCCCTTACTTGGACAAGCATCCCACTTATGATTAACCTCTATTGCAAGCATCCGCAACTACAACAAAAGTATTAAGGTAAACCTAACCATAGCATGAAACATATGGATCCAAATTAGCCCCTTACGAAGCAACGCATAAACTAGGGTTTAAGCTTCTGTCACTCTAGCAACCCATCATCTACTTATTACTTCCCAATGCTTTCCTCTAGGCCCAAATAATGGTGAAGTGTCATGTAGTCGACGTTCACATAACACCACTAGAGGAGAGACAACATACATCTCATCAAAATATCGAACGAATACCAAGTTCACATGACTACTAATAGCAAGACTTCTCTCATGTCCTCAGCAACAAAAGTAACTACTCACAAAGCATAACATGTTCATAATCAGAGGGGTATTAATATGCATATAGGATCTGAACATATGATCTTCCACCAATTGAACCAACTAGCATCAACTACAAGGAGTAATTAACACTACTAGCAACCTACTAGCACCAATCCCAGACTTGGAGACAAGAATTGGATACAAGAGATGAACTAGGGTTTTGAGATACGATGGTGCTGATGAAGATGTTGATGGAGATTGCCCTCTCCCGATGAGAGGAGGATTGGTGGTGACGATGGCGATGATTTCCCCCTCTGGGAGGGAAGTTTCCCCAGCAGAACAGCTCCGCCAGAGCCCTAGATTGGTTCTGCCAAGGTTCCGCCTCGTGGCGGCGGAGTTTCATCCGAGAAGATGGCTCATGATTTTTTCCCATTGAAAGACTTCATATAGCAGAAGATGGTCACCAGAGGGCCACCAGGGGGCCCAAGAAGTAGGGGGGCGCGCGGTGTGGCCCCCCTGGTGGAGTTCTTGCTCTCCGTATTTTTTTATATATTTGGAAAACATCTTCCGTGAAGTTTCAGTACTTTTGGAGCTGTGCAGAATAGGTCTCTAATAATTTCTCCTTTTCCAACCCAGAATCCCAGCTGCCGGCATTCTCCCTCTTTATGTAAACCTTGTAAAATAAGAGAGAATAGACATAAGTATTGTGACATAATGTGTAATAACAACCCATAATGCAATAAATATTGATATAAAAGCATGATGCAAAATGGACGTATCACAAAGTAGTGTAAGTATTTCCCTCAGTTTTTGAGAACTAAGGTATCAATCCAGTAGGAGGCTACGCGCGAGTCCCTCGCACCTACACAAAACAAATAAATCCTCGCAACCAACGCGATAAGGGGTTGTCAATCCCTACACGGTCACTTGCGAGAGTGAGATCTGATAGATATGATAAGATAATATTTTTGGTATTTTCATGATAAAGATGCAAAGTAAAATAAAAGCAATGAAAATAAATAAGTATTGGAAGATTTAATATGATGAAGATAGACCCGGGGGCCATAGGTTTCACTAGTGGCCTCTCTCAAGAGCATAAGTATTTTACGGTGGGTGAACAAATTACTGTTGAGCAATTGACAGAATTGAGCATAATTATGAGAATATCTAGGTATGATCATGTATATAGGCATCACGTCCAAGACAAGTAGACCGACTCCTGCCTGCATTTACTACTATTACTCCACACATCGACCGCTATCCAGCATGCATCTAGAGTATTAAGTTCATAAGAACAGAGTAACGCCTTAAGCAAGATGACATGTAGAGGGATAAACTCATGCAATATGATGAAAACCCCATCTTGTTATCCTTGATGGCAACAATACAATATGTGCCTTGCCGCCCCTACCGTCACTTGTAAAGGACACCGCAAGATTGAACCCAAAGCTAAGCACTTCTCCCATTGCAAGAAAGATCAATCTAGTAGGCCAAACCAAACTGATAATTCGAAGAGACTAGCAAAGATAACCAATCATACATAAAAGAATTCAGAGAAGATTCAAATATTGTTCATAGATAAACTTGATCATAAACCCACAATTCATCGGTCTCAACAAACACACCGCAAAAGAAGATTACATCAAATAGATCTCCACAAGAGAGCGGGAGAACTTTGTATTGAGATCCAAAAAGAGAGAAGAAGCCATCTAGCTAATAACTATGGACCCGAAGGTCTGAGGTAAACTACTCACACTTCATCGGAGTGGCTATGGTGTTGATGTAGAAGCCCTCCGTGATCGATGCCCACTCCGGCGGAGCTCCGGAACAGGCCCCAAGATGGGATCTCGTGGATACAGAAAGTTATGGAGGTGGAATTAGGGTTTTGGCTCTGTATCTGATCGTTTGGGGGTACGTAGGTATATATAGGAGGAAGAAGTACGTTGGTGGAGCAACAGGGTGGCCATGAGGGCGGAGGGCGCGCCTGGGGCGGTAGGCGCGCCCCCATACCTCGTGGCCTCCCTGTTGGTTGCTTGACGTAGGGTCCAAGTCTCCTGGATCTTGTTCGTTCCAAAAATCATGTTCCCGAAGGTTTCATTCCGTTTGCACTCCGTTTGATATTCCTTTTCTTTGAAACCCTAAAATAGGCACACACAAAACAGCAATTCTGGGCTGGGCCTCCGGTTAATAGGTTAGTCCCAAAAATAATATAAAAGTGGATAATAAAGCCCAATAATGTCCAAAACAGAAGATAATATAGCATGGAGCAATCAAAATTTATAGATACGTTGGAGACGTATTAAGCATCCCCAAGCTTAATTCCTGCTCGTCCTCGAGTAGGTAAATGATAAAAACAGAATTTTTGATGTGCAATGCTACTTGGCATATTTTCAATGTAATTCTTCTTAATTGTGGTATGAATATCCAGATCTGAAAGATTCAGGACAAAAGTTCAATATTGATATAAAAATAATGATACTTCAAGCATACTAACTAAGCAATTATGTCTTCTCAAAATAACATGGCCAAAGAAAGTTATCCCTACAAAATCATATAGTCTGGCTATGCTCTATCTTCACCACACAAAGTATTTAAATCATGCACAACCCCGATGACAAGCCAAGCAATTGTTTCATACATTTGACATTCTCAAACTTTTTCAATCTTCACGCAATACATGAGCGTCAACCATGGACATAGCACTTTAGGAGGAATAGAATGGTGGTTGTGGAGAAGACAAAAAGGGAAGATAGTCTCACATCAACTAGGCATATCAACAGGCTATGGAGATGCCCATCAATAGATATCAATGTGAGTGAGTAGGGATTGCCATGCAACGGATGCACTAGAGCTATAAGTATATGAAAGCTCAAAAAGAAACTAAGTGGGTGTGCATCCAACTTGCTTGCTCACGAAGACCTAGGGCATTTTGAGGAAGCCCATTATTGGAATATGCAAGCCAAGTTCTATAATGAAAAATTCCCACTAGTATATGAAAGTGATAACAAAGGAGACTCTCTATCATGAAGATCATGGTGCTACTTTGAAGCACAAGTGTGGGAAAAGGATAGTGGCATTGTCCCTTCTCTCTTTTTCACTCATTTTTTATTTGGGCCTTTTCTCTTTTTTATGGCCTCTTTTTTTCGTCCGGAGTCTCATCCCGACTTGTGGGGGAATCATAATCTCCATCATCCTTTCCTCACTGGGACAGTGCTCTAATAATGATGATCATCACACTTTTATTTTCTTATAACTCAAGAATTACAACTTGATACTTAGAACAAAGTATGACTCTATGTGAATGCCTCTAGTGGTGTACCGGGATATGCAATGAATCAAGAGTGACATGTATGAAAGAATTATGAACGGTGGCTTTGCCACAAATATTATGTCAACTACATGCTCATGCAAAGCAATATGACAATGATGGAGTATGTCATAGTAAACGAAACGGTGGAAAGTTGCATGGCAATATATCTCGGAATGGCTATGGAAATGCCATGATAGGTAGGTATGGTGGCTGTTTTGAGGAAGGTATATGGTGGGTGTATGATACCGGCGAAAGGTGCGCGGTATTAGAGAGGCTAGCAATGGTGGAAGGGTGAGAGTGCGTATGATCCATGGACTCAACATTAGTCATAAATAACTCATATACTTATTGCAAAAATCTACAAGTTATCAAAGCAAAGTATTACGCGCATGCTCCTAGGGGGATAGATTGGTAGGAAAAGACCATCGCTCGTCCCCGACCGCCACTCATAAGGAAGACAATCAATAAATAAATCATGCTCCGACTTCATCACATAACGGTTCAACATACGTGCATGCTATGGGAATCACAAACTTTAACACAAGTATTTCTCAAATTCACAACTACTCAACCAGCATGACTCTAATATCACCATCTCCATATCTCAAAACAATTATCAAGTATCAAACTTCTCACAGTATTCAACACACTCATAAGAGAATTTTATTATTTATCTTGTATACCTAGCATATTGGGACTGTTTAAGCAATTACCATGCTATTTAAGACTCTCAAAATAATCTAAGTGAAGCATGAGAGATCAATAGTTTCTATAAAACAAATCCACCACCGCGCTCTAAAAGATATAAGTGAAGTACTAGAGCAAAACTATATAACTCAAAAGATATAAGTGAAGAACATAGAGTATTCTAATAATTTCTGAATCATGTGTGTCTCTCTCAAAAGGTGTGTATAGCAAAGATGATTGTGGTAAAATAAAAAATAAAGACTCAAATCATACAAGACGCTCCAAGCAAAACACATATCATGTGGTGAATAAAAATATAGCTCCGAGTAAAGTTACCGATAGAAGTAGACGAAAGAGGGGATACCTTCCGGGGCATCCCCGAGCTTTGGCTTTTAGGTGTATTTAGATTATCTTGGGGGTGCCATGGGCATCCCCAAGCTTAGGCTCTTGCTACTCCTTGTTCCATAATCCATCAAATCTTTACCCAAAACATGAAAACTTCACAACACAAAACTTAAAGTAGAAAATCTAGTGAGCTCCGTTAGCGAAAGAAAATGAAACACCACTTCAAGGTACTATAATGAACTCATTATTTATTTATATTGGTGTTAAACCTAATGTATTCCAACTTCTCTATGGTTTATACACTATTTTACTAGCCATAGATTCATCAAAATAAGCAAACAACACACGAAAAATAGAATCTGTCAAAAACAGAACAGTCTGTAGTAATCCGTAGCTAGCGCAAGATCTGGAACCCCAAAAATTCTAAAATAAATTTCTGGAAATGGGGAAGTTACCTATTAATCATCTTCAAAAATAATTAACTAAATAGCACTTTCCAAATAAAAATGGAAGCAGTTCTCGTGAGAGCTAAAGTTTCTATTTTTTACAGGAAGATTAACAAGACTTTCCCCAAGTCTTCCCAACGGTTCTACTTGGCACAAACACTAATTAAATACAAAAAACACAACCAAAACAGAGGCTAGATAAATTATTTATTACTAAACAGGAGCAAAAATCAAGGACTAAAAATAAAATTGGGTTGCCTCCCAACAAGCGCTATCATTTAACGCCCCTATCTAGGCATAAAAAGCAAGGATAGATCTAGGTATTGCCATCTTTGGTAGGCAATCCATAAGTGGCTCTCATAATAGATTCATAAGGTAATTTAATGTTATTTCTAGGAAAGTTTTCCATGCCTTTCCTTAACGGAAATTGGAATCTAATATTTCCTTCCTTCATATCAATAATTGCACCAATCGTTCTAAGGAAAGGTCTACCAAGAATAATAGGACATGAAGGATTGCAATCTATGTCAAGAACAATAAAATCTACGGGCACATAATTCCTATTTGCAACATTAAGAACATCATTAATTCTTCCCATAGGTTTCTTAATAGTGGAATCCGCAAGGTGCAAGTTTAAAGAGCAATCATCAAAATCACGGAAACCTAACAAATCACACAAAGTCTTTGGAATCGTGGAAACACTAGCACCCAAATCACACAAAGCATAGCATTCATGATCTTTAATTTTAATTTTAATAGTTGGTTCCCACTCATCATAAAGTTTTCTAGGGATAGAAACTTCCAACTCAAGTTTTTCTTCATAAGATTGCATCAAAGCATCAACAATATGTTTGGTAAAAACTTTATTTTGACTATAAGCATGAGGAGAATTTAGCACGGATTGTAACAAGGAAATAAAATCTATCAAAGAGCAACTATCATAATTAAATTCCTTGAAATCCAAAATAGTAGGTTCATTAACATCAAGAGTTTTGATCTCTTCAATCCCACTTTTATCAAATTCAGCATCAAGATCAAAAAACTCCGAATTTTTGGAACGCCTTCTAGGTAAAGGTGTATCATATTTAGTCCCATCATTATCAAGATTCATATTGCAAAACAAAGATTTAATAGGTGACACATCAATAACTTTTAGATCTTCATCTTTATTATCATGGAAACTAGAAGAACGCGCTCTTATAAAGGAATCTTTCTTAGCACGTATCCTAGCGGTTCTTTCTTTGCACTCATCAATGGAAATTCTCATGGCTTTGAGAGACTCATTGATATCATGCTTGGGTGGAATAGATCTAAGTTTCAAAGAATCAACATCAAGAGAAATTCTATCAATGTTCCTAGCCAACTCATCAATCTTAAGCAATTTTTCTTCAATCAAAACATTGAAATTCTTTTGCGAAGTAATAAATTCTTTAATATTAGATTCAAAATCAGAGGGTATCTTATTATAATTTCCATAAGAATTGTTGTAGGAATTACCATAATTATTAGAGGAATTGCTAGGATAAGGCCTAGGATTAAAGTTTCCTCTATACGCGTTGTTACCAAAATTGTTCCTACCAACAAAATTCACATCCATAGATTCGTTATTATTCTTAATCAAAGTAGACAAGGGCGTATCATTAGGATCAGAAGAAACATTTTTATTAGCAAATAATTGAAGGAAATATGCCCTAGAGGCAATAATAAAGTTATTATCTATTTCCTTATATCATGATAAATGTTTATTATTCATGCTAGAATTGTATTAACCGGAAACATAATACATGTGTGAATACATAGACAAACAGTATGTCACTAGTATGCCTCTACTTGACTAGCTCGTTGAATCAAAGATGGTTAAGTTTCCTAGCCATAGACATGAGTTGTCATTTGATTAAACGGGGTCACATCATTAGAGAATGATGTGATTGACTTGACACATTCCGTTAGCATAGCACTTGATCATTTAGTTTGTTGCTATTGCTTTCTTCATGACTTATACATGTTCCTATGACTATGAGATTATGCAACTCCCGTTTATCGGAGGAACACTTTGTGTGCTACCAAACGTCACAACGTAACTGGGTGATTATAAAGGTGCTCTACAGGTGTCTCTGAAGGTACTTGTTGGGTTGGCATATTTCGAGATTAGGATTTGTCACTCCGATTATCGGAGAGGTATCTCTGGGCGCACTCGGTAATGCACATCACTATAAGCCTTGCAAGCATTGCAACTAATGAGTTAGTTGCGGGATGATGTGTTACGGAACGAATAAAGAGACTTGCAGGTAACGAGATTGAACTAGGTATTGAGATACCGACGATCGAATCTCGGGCAAGTAACATACCGATGACAAAGGGAACAACGTATGTTGTTATGTGGTTTGACCGATAATGATCTTCGTAGAATATGTAGGAGCCAATATGAGCATCCAGGTTCCACTATTGGTTATTGACCGGAGACGTGTCTCGGTCATGTCTACATTGTTCTCGAACCCGTAGGGTCCGCACGCTTAAAGTTCGATGACGGTTATATTATGAGTTTATGTGTTTTGATGTACCGAAGGAGTTCGGAGTCCCGGATGAGATCGGGGACATGACGAGGAGTCTCGAAATGGTCGAGACGTAAAGATTGATATATTGGACGACTATATTCGGACATCGGAAAGGTTCCGAGTGATTCGGGTATTTTCGGGAGTACCGGGAGTTACGGGAATTCGTATTGGGCCTTTAATGGGCCATACGGGAAAGAAGAGAAAGGCCTCAAAGGCTGGACGCACCCCTCCCCATGGGCTGGTCCGAATTGGACTAGGGAAGGGGGCTCCCCCTTCCTTCCTTCTCCTTTTCCCTTCCCTTTCCTTCCCTCCTACTCCTACTACTTGGAAGGGCTCCTAGTTCTACTAGGAAAGGGGGAATCCTACTCCCGATGGGAGTAGGACTCCCCTAGGGCGTGCCATAGAGAGGGCCGGCCCTCCCCCTCCTCCACTCCTTTATATACGGGGGCAGGGGCACCCCAAAGACACAACAATTGATCCCTTGGATCTCTTAGTCGTGTGCGATGCCCCTCTCCACCATAATCCACCTCGGGCATATCGTAGCGGTGCTTAGGCGAAGCCCTGCATCGGTAGAACATCATCATCGTCACCACTCTGTCATGCTGACGGAACTCTCCTTCAAAGCTCGGCTAGATCGGAGTTCGAGGGACGTCATCGAGTTGAACGTGTGCAGAACTCGGAGGTGTCGTGCGTTCGGTACTTGATCGGTCGGATCGTGAAGACGTACGACTACATCAACCGCGTTGTGCTAACGCTTCCGCTTTCGGTCTACGAGGGTACGTGGACAACACTCTCCCCTCTCGTTGCTATGCATCACCATGATCTTGCGTGTGTGTAGGAATTTTTTTTGAAATTACTACATTCCCCAACAGTGGCATCCGAGCCTAGGTTTTATGCGTTGATATAATATGCACGAGTAGAACACAAGTGAGTTGAGGGCGATATAAGTCATACTGCTTACCAGCATGTCACACTTTGGTTCGGCGGTATTGTTGGACGAAGCGGCCCGGACCAACATTACGCGTACGCTTACGCGAGACTGGTTTTACCGCCGTGCTATGCACACAAGTGACTAGCGGGTGTCAGTTTCTCCAACTTTAGTTGAACCGAGTGTGGCTACGCCCGGTCCTTGAGAAGATTAAAACAGCACCAACTTGACAAACTATCGTTGTGGTTTTGATGCGTAGGTAAGAATGGTTCTTGCTCAGCCCGTAGCAGCCACGTAAAACTTGCAACAACAAACTAGAGGACGTCTAACTTGTTTTTGCAGGGCATGTTGTGATGTGATATGGTCAAGATGTGATGAGATATAAGTTGTTGTATAAGATGATCATGTTTTGTTGTCGGCAACTGGCAGAAGCCTTATGGTGGTCTCTTTATTGCATAAGATGCAAGCGCCAAATAATTGCTTTACAATTATCGCTATGCGATAGCAATAGTTGCAAGAGCAATAGTTGGCGAGACGACCATGTGACGACACATTGATATAGATCAAGATGATGGAGATCATGGTGTCATGCCGGTAACGATGGAAATCATGACGATGTTTTGGAGATGGAGATCAAAGGCACAAGATGATGATGGCCATATCATGTCACGTATTTTGATTGCATGTGATGTTTATCTTTCATGCATCTTATCTTGCTTTAATTGACGGTAGCATTATAAGATGATCTCTCACTAAATTTCAAGATAAAAGTGTTCTCCCTGAGTATGCACTGTTGCCAAAGTTCGTCGTGCCCAGACACCACGCGATGATCGGGTGTGATAAGCTCTACGTCCATCTACAACGGGTGCAAACCAGTTTTGCACACGCAGAATACTCAGGTTAAACTTCACGAGCCTAGCATATGCAGATATGGCCTCGGAACACTGAGACCGAAAGGTCGAGCGTGAATCATATAGTAGATATGATCAACATAGTGATGTTCACCATTGAAAACTACTCCATTTCACGTGATGATCGGTTATGGTTTAGTTGATTTGGATCACGTGATCACTTAGAAGATTAGAGGGATGTCTTTCTAAGTGGGAGTTCCTAAGTAATATGATTAATTGAACTTTAATTTATCATGAACTTAGTCGTGGTAGTATTAGCATATCTATGTTGTAGATCAATAGCTCGCGTTTAGCTCCCCTGTTTTATTTTTGATATGTTCCTAGAGAAAATTAAGTTGAAAGATGTTAGTAGCAATGATGCGGATTGGATCCGTGATCTGAGGATTATCCTCATTGCTGCATAGAAGAATTATGTCCTTAATGCACCACTAGGTGACAGACCTATTGCAGGAGCAGATATAGACGTTATGAACGTTTGGCTAGCTCAATATGATGACTACTTGATAGTTTAGTGCACCATGCTTAAACGGCTTAGAATCGGGACTTCAAAGACGTTTTGAATATCATGGACCATATGAGATGTTCCAGGAGTTGAAGTTAATATTTCAAGCAAATACCCGAGTTGAGAGATATGAAGTCTCCAACAAGTTCTATAGCTAAAAGATGGAGGAGAATAGCTCAAGCAGTGAGCATGTGCTCAGATTGTCTGGGTACTACAATCGCTTGAATCAAGTGGGAGTTAATCTTCTAGATAAGATAGTGATTGACAGAATTCTCTAGTCACCATCACCAAGTTAGTAGAACTTCGTGATGAACTATGATATGCAAGGAATAACGGAAACGATTCCCAAGCTCTTCGTAATGCTGAAATCAACGAAGGTAGAAATCAAGAAAAATATCAAGTGTTGATGGTAGACAAGACCACTAGTTTCAAGAAAAGGGCAAAGGGAAGAAGGGGAACTTCAAGAAGAACGGCAAGCAAGTTGCTGCTCAAGTGAAGAAGCCCAAGTCTGGTCCTAAGCCTGAGACTAAGTGCTTCTACTACAAAGGGACTGGTCACTGGAAGCGGAAATGCCCCAAGTATTTGGCGGATAAGAAGGATGGCAAAGTGAACAAAGGTATATTTGATATACGGATTATTGATGTGTATTTTACTAGTTTTCGTAGCAACCCCCCGGTATTTGATACTGGTTCAGTTGCTAAGAGTAGTAACTCGAAACGGGAGTTGCAGAATGAACAGAGAGTAGTTAAGGGTGAAGTGACGATGTGTGTTGGAAGTGGTTCCAAGATTGATATGATCATCATCGCACACTCACTATACTTTCGGGATTAGTGTTGAACCTAAATAAGTGTTATTTGGTATTTGCATTGAGCATGAATATGATTTGATCATGTTTATTGCAATACGGTTATTCATTTAAGTAAGAGAATAAATTGTTGTTCTGTTTACATATATGGTTACACACCCAATTAAATGGTTCGTTGGATCTCGATCGTAGTGATACACATATTCATAATATTGAAACCAAAAGATGCAAAGTTAATAATGATAGTGCAACTTATTTGTGGCACTGCCGTTTAGGTCATATTGGTGTAAAGCGCATGAAGAAACTCCATGCTGATGGACTTTTGGAATCACTTGATTATGAATCAGTTGATGCTTGCGAACCATGCCTCATGGGCAAGATGACTATGACTCCGTTCTCCGGAACAATGCAACAAGCAACAGATTTGTTGGAAATTATGCATACTGATGTATGTGGTCCGATGAATATTGAAGCTCGCGGCAGGTATCATTATTTTCTGATCTTCATAGATGATTTGAGGAGATATGAGTATATCTACTTGATGAAACATAAGTCTGAAACATTTGAAAAGTTCAAAGAAACTTCAGAGTGAAGTGGAAAATCATCGTGACAAGAAAATAAAGTTTCTACGATCTGATCGCAGAGACAAATATTTGAGTTACGAGTTTGGTCTTCAATTAAAACAATGTGGAATAGTTTCACAAAATCAAGCCACCTGGAACACCACAACATAATGGTGTGTCCTAACGTCATAACCGTACTATTATTGGATATAGTGCAATCTATGATGTTTCTTACCGATTAATCACTATAGTTTTGGGGGTATGCATTAGAGACATCTGCATTCATGTTAAAAAGGGCACCATCTAAATTCGTTGAGGCGACACCGTATGAACTATGGTTTGGCAAGAAACCAAAGTTGTCATTTCTTAAAGTTTGAGGTTGCAATGCTTATGTGGAAAAGTTTCAACCTGATAAGCTCAAACCCAAATCGGAGAAGTGCGTCTTCATAGGATACCCAAAAGAAAATGTTGGGTACACCTTCTAAAACAGATCCAAAGGCAAGTTATTCATTGCTGAGAATGGATCCTTTCTAGAGAAGGAGTTTCTCTCGAAAGAAGTGAGTGGGAGGAAAGTAGAACTTGATGAGGTAATTGTACCTGCTCCCTTATTGGAAAGTATTTCATCACAGAAATCTGTTTCTGTGACTCCTACACCAATTAGTGAGGAAGCTAATGGTGAAGATCATGTAACTTCAGATCAAGTTACTACCGAACCTCGTAGGTAAACCAGAGTGAGATCCGCACCAGAGTGGTACGGTAATCATGTTCTGGAGGTCATGTTACTTGACCATGACGAACCTACGAACTATGAGGAAGCGATGATGAGCTCAGATTCCGTGAAATGGCTTGAGGCCATGAAATCTGAGATGAGATCCATGTATGAGAACAAAGTATGAACTTTGATTGACTTGCCCATTGATCGGCGAGCCATTGATATTAAATGGATCTTCAAGAGGAAGACGGACGCTGATAGTAGTGTCGCTATCTACAAAAGCTAGAATTGTCGCAAAAAGGTTTTCGACAAGTTCAAGGTGTTGACTACGATGAGAGTTTCTCACTCGTACCTATGCTTAAGTCTGTCCGAATCATGTTAGCAATTGCCGCATTTTATGAAATCTGGCAAGTGGATAAACAAAACTGCATTCCTTAATGGATTTATTAAAGAAGAGTTGTATATGATGCAACAAGAAAGTTGTGTCAATCCTAAAGGTGCTAACAAAATATGCAAACTCCAGCGACCCATCTATGGACTGGTGCAAGCATCTCAGAGTTGGAATATACGCTTTGATAAGTTGATCAAAGCATATAGTTTTATACAGACTTGCAGTGAAGCCTATATTTACAAGAAAGTGAGTGGGAGCACTACAGCATTTCTGATAAGTATATGTGAATGACATATTGTTGATCGGAGATAATGTAGAATTATTCTACAAAGCATAAAGGAGTGTTTGAAAGGAGTTTTTCAAAGAAAGACCTCGGTGAAGCTGCTTACATATTGAGCATCATGATCTATAGAGATAGATCAAGACGCTTGATAAGTTTTTCAATGAGTACATACCTTGACAAGATTTTGAAGTAGTTCAAAATGGAACAGTCAAAGAAAGAGTTCTTGCCTGTGTTACAAGGTGTGAAGTTGAGTGAGACTCAAAACCCGACCACGGCAGAAGATAGAGAGAGAATGAAAGTCATTCCCTATGCCTTGGCCATAGGTTCTATAAAATATGCCATGTTGTGTACCAGATCTATTGTATACCCTACACTGTTTTTGGCAAGGGAGTACAATAGTGATCTAGGAGTAGATCATTGGACAGCGGTCAAATTATCCTTAGTGGAATAAGGATATGTTTCTCGATTATGGAGGTGACAAAAAGGTTCGTCGTAAAGGGTTACGTCGATGCAAATTTTGACACTGGTCCAGATGACTCTAAATCTCAATCTGGATACATATTGAAAGTGGGAGCAATTAGCTAGAATAGCTCCGTGCAGAGCATTGTTGACATAGAAATTTGCAAAATACTTACGGATCTGAATGTGGCAGACCCGTTGACTAAACTTCTCTCACAAGCAAAACATGATCACACCTTAGTACTCTTTGGGTGTTAATCACATAGCGATGTGAACTAGATTATTGACTCTAGTAAACCCTTTGGGTGTTGGTCACATGACGATGTGAACTATGGGTGTTAATCACATGGTAATGCGAACTATTGATGTTAAATTACATGGCGATGTGAACTAGATTATTGACTCTAGTGCAAGTGGGAGACTGAAGGAAATATGCCCTAGAGGCAATAATAAAGTTATTATCTATTTCCTTATATCATGATAAATGTTTATTATTCATGCTAGAATTGTATTAACCGGAAACATAATACATGTGTGAATACATAGACAAACAGTATGTCACTAGTATGCCTCTACTTGACTAGCTCGTTGAATCAAAGATGGTTAAGTTTCCTAGCCATAGACATGAGTTGTCATTTGATTAAACGGGGTCACATCATTAGAGAATGATGTGATTGACTTGACACATTCCGTTAGCATAGCACTTGATCGTTCAGTTTGTTGCTATTGCTTTCTTCATGACTTATACATGTTCCAATGACTATGAGATTATGCAACTCCCGTTTACCGGAGGAACACTTTGTGTGCTACCAAACGTCACAACGTAACTGGGTGATTATAAAGGTGCTCTATAGGTGTCTTCGAAGGTACTTGTTGGGTTGGCGTATTTCGAGATTAGGATTTGTCACTCCGATTGTCGGAGAGGTATCTCTGGGCGCACTCGGTAATGCACATCACTATAAGCCTTGCAAGCATTGCAACTAATGAGTTAGTTGCGGGATGATGTGTTATGGAACGAGTAAAGAGACTTGCCGGTAACGAGATTGAACTAGGTATTGAGATACCGACGATCGAATCTCGGGCAAGTAACATACCGATGACAAAGGGAACAACGTATGTTGTTATGTGGTTTGACCGATAAAGATCTTCGTAGAATATGTAGGAGCCAATATGAGCATCCAGGTTCCACTATTGGTTATTGACCGCAGATGTGTCTCGGTCATGTCTACATAGTTCTCGAACCCGTAGGGTCCGCACGCTTAAAGTTCGATGACGGTTATATTATGAGTTTATGTGTTTTGATGTACCGAAGGAGTTCGGAGTCCCGGATGAGATCGGGGACATGACGAGGAGTCTCGAAATGGTCGAGACGTAAAGATCGATGTATTGGATGACTATATTCGGACATCGGAAAGGTTCCGAGTGATTCGGGTATTTTCGGGAGTACCGGGGAGTTACGGGAATTCGTATTGGGCCTTAATGGGCCATACGGGAAAGAAGAGAAAGGCCTCAAAGGGTGGCCGCACCCCTCCCCATGGGCTGGTCCAAATTGGACTAGGGAAGGGGGCTCCCCCTCCTTCCTTCTCCTTTTCCCTTCCCTTTCCTTCCCTCCTACTCCTACTACTTGGAAGGGCTCCTAGTTCTACTAGGAAAGGGGGAATCCTACTCCCGATGGGAGTAGGACTCCCCTAGGGCGCGCCATAGAGAGGGCCGGCCCTCCCCCTCCTCCACTCCTTTATATACGGGGGCAGGGGGCACCCCAAGGACACAACAATTGATCCCTTGGATCTCTTAGCCGTGTGCGGTGCCCCTCTCCACCATAATCCACCTCGGTCATATCGTAGCGGTGCTTAGGCGAAGCCCTGCGTCGGTAGATCATCATCATCGTCACCACTCCGTCGTGCTGACGGAACTCTCCCTCAAAGCTCGGCTGGATCGGAGTTCGAGGGACGTCATCGAGTTGAACGTGTGCAGAACTCGGAGGTGTCGTGTGTTCGGTACTTGATCGGTCGGATCGTGAAGACGTACGACTACATCAACCGTGTTGTGCTAACGCTTCCGCTTTCGGTCTACGAGGGTACGTGGACAACACTCTCCCCTCTCGTTGCTATGCATGACCATGATCTTGCGTGTGCGTAGGAATTTTTTTTGAAATTACTACGTTTCCCAACAATAATTTCATAAGTTCATCCATCTTTCCACTCAAAACATTAATTTCTTCTATCGCATGCACTTTCTTATTAGTATATCTTTCAGTGTGCCATTGAGAATAATTAACCATAATATTATCTAGGAGTTTAGTATCTTCTCCTAAAGTGATTTCCATAAAAGTGCCTCCCGCGGCCGAATCTAAAAGATTTCTAGAAGCAAAATTCAATCCGGCATAAAAATTTTGTATAATCATCCACAAATTTAAACCATGTGTTGGGCAATTACGTATCATTAATTTCATCCTCTCCCAAGCTTGTGCAACATGTTCATGATCAAGTTGCTTAAAATTCATAATATTGTTTCTAAGAGAGATAATCTTAGCGGGAGGAAAATACTTAGAGATAAAAGCATCTTTGCACTTATTCCAAGAGTCAATACTATTTTTAGGCAAAGACGAGAACCAAGCTTTAGCACAATCTCTAAGCGTAAAAGGAAATAGCTTCAATTTAACAATATCATTATCAACATCTTTCTTCTTTTGCATATCACACAAATCAACAAAGCTATTTAGATGGGTAGCGGCATCTTCACTAGGAAGGCCAAAAAACGGATCTTTCATGACAAGATTCAGCAAGGCAGCATTAATTTCACAAGATTCAGCATCGGTAAGAGGAGCAATCGGAGTGCTAATAAAATCATTGTTGTTGGTATTGGTAAACTCACACAATTTAGTGTTATCTTGAGCCATCGTGACAAGCAAGCAATCCAACACACAAGCAAACGAGGAACGGGCAAAAAGAGGCAAATAGAGAAAGAGAGGGAGGATAGAGACAGAGGGCGAATAAAACGGCAAGCGTGAAGTGGGGGAGAGGAAAATGAGAGGCAAATGGAAAATAATGTAATGCAGGAGATAAGGGTTTGTGATGGGTACTTGGTGTGTTGACTTTTGGATAGACCTCCCCGGCAACGATGCCAGAAATCCTTCTTGCTACCTCTTGAGCACTTGCGTTGGTTTTCCCTTGAAGAGGAAAGGGTGGTGCAGCAAAGTAGCATAAGTATTTCCCTCAGTTTTTGAGAACCAATGTATCAATCTAGTAGGAGGCTACGCGCGAGTCCCTCGCACCTACACAAAACAAATAAATCCTCGCAACCAACGCGATAAGGGGTTCTCAATCCCTACACGGTCACTTACGAGAGTGAGATCTGATAGATATGATAAGATAATATTTTTGGCATTTTTATGATAAAGATGCAAAGTAAAATAAAAGCAATGGAAATAACTAAGTATTGGAAGATTTAATATGATGAAGATAGACCCGGGGGCCATAGGTTTCACTAGTGGCTTCTCTCAAGAGCATAAGTATTTTACGGTAGGTGAACAAATTACTGTTGAGCAATTGACAGAATTGAGCATAATTATGAGAATATCTAGGTATGATCATGTATATAGGCATCACGTCCAAGACAAGTAGACCGACTCCTGCCTGCATCTACTACTATTACTCCACACACCAACCGCTATCCAGCATGCATCTAGAGTATTAAGTTCATAAGAACAGAGTAACGCCTTAAGCAAGATGACATGATGTAGAGGGATAAACTCATGCAATAAACCACATCTTGTTATCCTTGATGGCAACAATACAATACGTGCCTTGCTGCCCCTACTATCACTGGGAAAGGACACCGCAAGATTGAACCCAAAGCTAAGCACTTCTCCCATTGCAAGAAAGATCAATCTAGTAGGCCAAACCAAATTGATAATAAGACTTGCAAAGATAACCAATCATACATAAAAGAATTTAGAGAAGATTCAAATATTGTTCATAGATAAACTTGATCACAAACCCACAATTCATCGGTCTCAACAAACACACCGCAAAAGAAGATTACATCAAATAGATCTCCACAAGAGAGGGGGAGAACTTTGTATTGAGATCCAAAAACAGAGAAGAAGCCATCTAGCTAATAACTATGGACCCGAAGGTCTGAGGTAAACTACACACACTTCATCGGAGAGGCTATGGTGTTGATGTAGAAGCCCTCCGTGATCGATGCCCCCTCCGGCGGAGCTCCGGAACAGGCCCCAAGATGGGATCTTGTGGATACAGAAAGTAACGGCGGTGGAATTAGGGTTTTGGCTCCGTATCTGATCGTTTGGGGGTACGTAGGTATATAAAGGAGGAAGAAGTACGTCGGTGGAGCAACAGGGGGCCCACGAGGGTGGAGGGTGCGCCTGGGGGCGGTAGGCGCGCCCCCCTACCTCGTGGCCTCCTTGTTGGTTGCTTGACGTAGGGTCCAAGTCTCCTGGATCTTGTTCGTTCCAAAAATCAAGTTCCTGAAGGTTTCATTCTGTTTGGACTTTGTTTGATACTCCTTTTCTTTGAAACCCTAAAATAGGCACAAAAAACAGCAATTCTGGGCTGGGCCTCCGGTTAATAGGTTAGTCCCAAAAATAATATAAAAGCGGATAATAAAGCCCAATAATGTCCAAAACAGAAGATAATATAGCATGGAGCAATCAAAAATTATAGATACTTTGGAGACGTATCAAGCATCCCCAAGCTTAATTCCTGCTCGTCCTCGAGTAGGTAAATTATAAATATACATAATTTTTGATGTGGAATGCTACTTGGCATATTTTCAATGTAATTCTTCTTAATTGTGGTATGAATATTCAGATCCGAAAGATTCAAGACAAAAGTTCAATATTGACATAAAAATAATAATACTTCAAGCATACTAACTAAGCAATTATGTCTTCTCAAAATAACATGGCCAAATAAAGTTATCCCTACAAAATCATATAGTCTGGCTATGCTCTATCTTCACCACACAAAGTATTTAAATCATGCACAACCCCGATGACAAGCCAAGCAATTGTTTCATACATTTGACATTCTCAAACTTTTTCAATCATCACGCAATACATGAGCGTGAGCCATGGACATAGCACTTTAGGAGGAATAGAATGGTGGTTGTGGAGAAGACAAAAAGGGAAGATAGTCTCACATCAGCTAGGCGTATCAACGGGCTATGGAGATGCCCATCAATAGATATCAATGTGAGTGAATAGGGATTGCCATGCAACGGATGCACTAGAGCTATAAGTATATGAAAGCTCAAAAAGAAACTAAGTGGGTGTGCATCCAACTTGCTTGCGCACGAAGACCTAGGGCATTTTGAGGAAGCCCATCATTGGAATATGCAAGCCAAGTTCTATAATGAAAAAATCCCACTAGTATATGAAAGTTATAACAAAGGAGACTCTCTATCATGAAGATCATGGTGCTACTTTGAAGCACAAGTGTGGGAAAAGGATAGTAGCATTGTCCCTTCTCTCTTTTTCTCTATTTTTTTTATTTTGGCCTTTTCTCTTTTTTATGGCCTCTTTTTTTCGTCCGGAGTCTCATCCCGACTTGTGGGGGAATCATAGTCTCCATTATCCTTTCCTCACTGGGACAATGCTCTAATAATGATGATCATCACACTTTTATTTTCTTACAACTCAAGAATTACAACTCGATACTTAGAACAAAGTATGACTCTATGTGAATGCCTCCGGCGGTGTACCGGGATATGCAATGAATCAAGAGTGACATGTATGAAAGAATTATGAACGGTGGCTTTGCCACAAATAAAATGTCAACTACATGATCATGCAAAGCAATATGACAATGATGGAGTATGTCATAGTAAATGGAACGGTGGAAAGTTGCATGGCACTATATCTCGGAATGGCTATGGAAATGTCATGATAAGTAGGTATGGTGGCTGTTTTGAGAAAGGTATATGGTGGGTGTATGATACCGGCAAAAGGTGTGAGGTATTAGAGAGGCTAGCAATGGTGGAAGGGTGAGAGTGCGTATGATCCATGGACTCAACATTAGTCATAAATAACTCATATACTTATTGCAAAAATCTACAAGTTATCAAAGCAAAGTATTACGCGCATGCTCCTAGGGGGATAGATTGGTAGGAAAAGACCATCGCTCGTCCCCGACCGCCACTCATAAGGAAGACAATCAATAAATAAATCATGCTCCGACTTCATCACATAACGGTTCACCATACGTGCATGCTACGTGAATCACAAACTTTAACACAAGTATTTCTCAAATTCACAACTACTCAACCAGCATGACTCTAATATCACCATCTCCATATCTCAAAACAATTATCAAGTATCAAACTTCTCATAGTATTCAACACACTCATAAGAGAATTTTATTATTAATCTTGTATACCTAGCATATTAGGATTATTGAAGCAATTAACATGTTATTTAAGATTCTCAAAATGATCTAAGTGAAGCATGAGAGATCAATAGTTTCTATAAAACAAATCCACCACCGCGCTCTAAAAGATATAAGTAAAGTACTAGAGCAAAACTATATAACTCAAAAGATATAAGTGAAGAACATAGAGTATTCTAATAATTTCCGAATCATGTGTGTCTCTCTCATAAGGTGTGTACAGAAAAGATGATTGTGGTAAACTAAAAAATATAGACTCAAATCATACAAGACGCTCCAAGCAAAACACATATCATGTGGTGAATAAAAATATAGCTCCAAGTAAAGTTACCGATAGAAGTAGACGAACGAGGGGATGCCTTCCGGGGCATCCCCAAGCTTTGGCTTTTAGGTGTCCTTAGATTATCTTGGGGGTGCCATGGTCATACCCAAGCTTAGGATCTTGCTACTCCTTGTTCCATAATTCATCAAATCTTTACCCAAAACTTGAAAACTTCACAACACAAAACTTAAAGTAGAAAATCTCGTGAGCTCCGTTAGCGAAAGAAAACAAAACACCAGTTCAAGGTACTGTAATGAACTCATTCTTTATTTATATTGGTGTTAAACCTACTGTATTCCAACTTCTCTATGGTTTATAAACTATTTTACTAGCCATAGATTCATCAAAATAAGCAAACAACACACGAAAAACAGAATCTGTCAAAAACAGAACAGTCTATAGTAATATGTAGCTAGCTCAATATATGGAACCCCAAAAATTCTAAAATAAATTTCTGGACGTGAGGAATTTATCTATTAATCATATTCAAAAAGAATTAACTAAATAGCACTTTCCAAATAAAAAAGGCAGCAGTTCTCGTGAGCGCTAAAGTTTCTATTTTTTACAGCAAGATTAACAAGACTTTCCCCAAGTCTTCCCAACGGTTCTACTTGGCACAAACACTAATTAAACACAAAAACACAACCAAAAAAGAGGCTAGATAAATTATTTATTACTAAACAGGACCAAAAAGCAAGGACTAAAAATAAAATTGGGTTGCCTCCCAACAAGCGCTATCGTTTAACGCCCCTAGCTAGGCATAAAAAGCAAGGATAGATCTAGGTATTGCCATCTTTGGCAGGCAATCCATAAGTGGATCTCATAATAGATTCATAAGGTAATTTAATTTCCTTTCTAGGAAAGTGTTCCATGCCTTTCCTTAACGGAAATTGGAATCTAATATTTCCTTCCTTCATATCAATAATTGCACCAATCGTTCTAAGGAAAGGTCTACCAAGAATAATAGAACATGAAGGATTGCAATCTATGTTAAGAACAATAAAATCTACGGGAACATAATTCCTATTTGCAACACTAAGAACATCATTAATTCTTCCCATAGGTTTCTTAATAGTGGAATCCGCAAGGTGCAAGTTTAAAGAGCAATCATCAAAATCACGGAAACCTAACAAATCACACAAAGTCTTTGGAATCGTGGAAACACTAGCACCCAAATCACACAAAGCATAGCATTCATGATCTTTAATTTTAATTTTAATAGTTGGTTCCCACTCATCATAAAGTTTTCTAGGGATAGAAACTTCCAACTCAAGTTTTTCTTCATAAGATTGCATCAAAGCATCAATGATATGTTTTGTAAAAGCTTTGTTTTGACTATAAGCATGAGGAGATTACCTGGATAGTTGTGTTGGTTCTGTTTTCAAGGAAAGAACACCGGATGAAACTGAAATTATATTGAATAATATGTTGACAAATGAAAATAATTGGACACTTCCCGAGCCAGCTCCTGAGCTTATTCCTAAACCAACTCCGAAGGAGAGAGGTGTTCTATTTCTCAGTCCTGAAGATATGCAAAAGGCAAAGAAATCCATGAAAGAAAAGGGTATTAAAGCTGAAGATGTTAAGAATCTACCTCCTATTGAAGAAATACATGGTCTTAATTTACCGCATGTTGAAGAAATGCATAACTTTAATCCATCTCCTATTGGAGAAATACATGGTCTTGATAACCCGACACAGGTAGTAAACGTAAATTCTCTCTATAGATATGATAAAGCTGAAATCCCATTTACTAAATTTGCTAGCCCATGCTTAGATGAGTTTGATAAATTTATGGTTAAGCAAGAAGACTTCAATGCTTACTTTGGTAGAGAAGTAAAACGCAGTGCTGATATGCTTGAACACTTGGGTGATTATATGGCTAATGTCAAAGGTGAACTTAAACTTATTAGTAAACATGCTTCTATGGTTACCACTCAAGTAGAACAAGTACTTAAAGCTCAAAATGATTTGCTTAATGAATTGAATAGTAAGAATAATGATTATGCTGTTAGAGTGGCTACTAGAACTGGTAAGATGACTCAGGAACCTTTGTATCCTGAAGGCCACCCTAAGAGAATTGAGCAAGATTCTCAGAGAAATAATATAGATGCACCTAGTCCTTCTAAAAGGAAGAAAAAGAAAAATGATAGGACTTTGCATGCTTCTAGTGAACCTATTGCTGAAACACCTGAGAATCCAAATGATATTTCTATTTATGATGCTGAAACACAATCTGGTAATGAACCTGAAACTAGTGATAATGTTAATGACAATGTTCATGATGATGCTTAACCTAGCAATGATAATGATATAGAAATTGAACCTGCTGTTGATCTTGATAACCCACAATCAAAGAATCAACGTTATGATAAGAAAGACTTTGTTGCTAGGAAACACGGAAAGGAAAGAGAGCCTTGGTGTAACGCCCCGAGACCGATGTGCCAGGTGTCCTCCAGTTATTCGTTGTTGTTGCCTTGTCATGTGCTTGCATGTCATGCATTGCATATCATGTCATCATGTGCATTTCATTTGCATACATGTTCGTCTCATGCATCCGAGCATTTTCCCCATTGTCCGTTTTGCAATCCGGCGCTCCTATGTCACCCGGTGTCCCTTTCTACCTCTTTTCATGTGCGGGTGTTAAACGTTTTCGGATTGGACAAAGACTTGTCATGCGGCCTTGGTTTACTATCGGTAGACCGCCTGTCAAGTTTTGTGCCATTTGGACTTCGTTTGATACTCCAACGGTTAACCGAGGGACCGAAAAGGCCTCGTGAGTGTTGCAGCCCAAAACCCTTCCAAAGTGGCCCAAAACCTACCTAAACCTCTTCCATCATCTCGGTCGTTCGATAACGATCGCGTGGCCGCAAACCGCACCTTATTTGGACTCTCCTAGCTCCTTCTACCTATAAATATGTGGCCTCTCCCAAAAATTCGCGGATGAAACCCTAAAATTCTTCCTCCTCGCGCCACCGGACATGTCCGTCCCGCCGCTGGACGTGTCCGCCGCGCCGCCACGTCGCTCCAACCAATCGGAGCTCGCCATGTCGCCCCGCCGCCGCTCCTAGCCAACCCCCGCGCGCCACCTGGCCTCCTCTCTCCTCCGCCGCCGCGGGCCCGCGCGGCCCAGATCCGGCCCGCGGGGCCCGAACCGCCGCCGCCTCGCGCATGTCTTCCCCGTCGCCGCCCGAGGCGCTCGGCGCTCGCGCCTGGTCGGCCCGCCCGCCGGCGACTGCGACTCCGCCGCCCCGTCGCCGGACTTTGTCCGCCGTGCGCCACCTCGCCGGCGTACCACCCACCTCGCCGGCGCCCTGCTCCTCCGCCGCCATCGCCGCTCCCCGCTCCGGTGGCCGGAGCTCGCCGCGCCGCCCCCCTCGCCCGGCAAGCCGCCGCCGCCTCGCCTCTCCGGCCTCCTTCTTCCTCTCCGGCGTCAACTCCGGTGGATCGGCGACGAACCTCGAAAAGCATGCCCTGGATCTCAGATCTGGAACTCCCCCTCGGTTGACTTTTTCCCCGTAACCCTAATCTTTTTGCATTTTCCAATGCATCACAACTCTGTCATTGTAGCTCCGATTCGTGCATGTAGCATATCAAAATGTTCGTCTCGACGAGTACATCATTTCATCTCATTGCATCATTTTCTTTTGAGCTCATCTTGATGCCCGAAATGCTGTTGGAAGAGGGCTATGTGAGGAATTTGTCCGATCTATTTCAGCAAATGGCATTTTGTCATTTTTGCCATGTTTAATGTGTGCATGCTATGACCCTGTGCTCTACATGTGTTTTGTTATATGCCATGCCATCTTTACAGGGGTGCTTGCCATGTATTTTTGTGATATTTGTGGTGACTAGCATAAGCTTGCAAAGTAGCGCAATCGGTAATGCTGTTTTCAGGGACTTAGAATTTCTCTAAGTCCTTGTCCTGATTTTGTTGTTATGTCATATGTTCATGTTGTTTCCTAGTGATCCGTGCCTCGTTTGAGGATGATCAGTAAGGATGTTTTGTTAACATTGTGGTGCTCTATCCATCCATGTCTTTGTTTGCATTTATGGAGCATCCTAGCTTGAGTCAATTGAGCTCTACTTTTGCTATAAAGTGAATCCTGGTAGATTGTTGACATGTTTAGCGATTTTGCCGAGGATGTTGCTATTGATCCATGCATGCTATGTTGTTGTTTCTACCATGCCTAGCTTCCATGCCATGTCTACTTGCTGGGTGTATGCTTAGTTAATCATGCCATGCTTTGTAGTGAGTGCATCAAGCTCGTAAACATGCCTACTCGTTATCTGTTTTGCCATGCTCCAGTTTTTCACCAAGTCTGAATCTGTTTATATTTTTGCCATGTTCAAATGCTTGCAATTGTATTTTCTTATCCCTTTTGGCTCAAGGTCACTAAGGGACTTTTGTTAAATGCTTTGAGTAGCTTCATGCCATGCCTTGATTTGCCATGATATGTTCCTGTAGCATGTAGTTTTCATGCTATAAAGTGTGCTTCCTGATGATAAATTCCTGATTTGTTGTTAATTTTCACTAAGTCTGAAACCTGTTATCGTTTGCACTTTTGCCATGCTTGTTTAAACCTGTTAATGAGTGAATTAGTCGTAGCTCAGTATTCATCTTTTGTCAAGCATCATGAGTGGATCCCCGCCATGTATTTTGTTGCCATGTTTGAGTGCTGTAGCATATTTAACTTGATGCATTTAGATGGCTACTTGCTGTTTATCGCAGCCCAGTGACATTTGTTTTGCTTGCCATTTCCAAACCGTGCATCCGATTCCGATGATCTTTATATCGATTTCAACCGAAATCACCTCACCTTTCCAGTGGCACTCTTGGATTTCCATGTTGAGTCCAGGTTCAATCATTCATGTCCAAATCATGCATATGCATCACATACCGCATCCCGCATATCATACCATGTTCGTGTGTTGGTTGTTTACTATGTTGTGTGCTTATTTCCGGTGTTGCTTCTTTGGGTTGGTTCCAATAACATCGCGTTTGTGAGGACATGTTCGTCTACGCCTGTTTGTCTTCTTCATGGACTCGTTCTTCTTCCTTGCGGGATTTCAGGCAAGATGATCATACCCTCGAAATCACTTCTATCTTTGCTTACTAGTTGCTCGCTCTTTTGCTATGCCTATGCTGCGATACCTACCACTTGCTTATCATGCCTCCCATATTGTTGAGCCAAGCCTCTAACCCACCTTGTCCTAGCAAACCGTTGTTTGGCTATGTTACCGCTTTGCTCAGCCCTCTTATAGCGTTGTTAGTTGCAGGTGAAGATTGGAGCTTGTTCCATGTTTGAAACATGGATATTTTGTTGGGATATCACAATATCTCTTATTTAATTAATGCATCTATATACTTGGTAAAGTGTGGAAGGCTCGGCCTTATGCCTGGTGTTTTGTTCCACTCTTGCCGCCCTAGTTTCCGTCATATCGGTGTTATGTTCCCGGATTTTGCGTTCCTTACGCGGTTGGGTTATAATGGGAACCCCTTGACAGTTCGCCTTGAATAAAACTCCTCCAGCAATGCCCAACATTGGTTTTACCATTCGCCACCTAGCCTTTTCTTTCCCTTGGGTAGGCCTGCCCAAGGGTCATCTTTATTTTAACCCCCCCCCCCCGGGCCAGTGCTCCTCTGAGTGTTGGTCCGACCGAGTAGACTGCGGGGCCACCTCGGGGCAACTTGAGGGTTGGTTTTACTCGTAGGATGTCTCATCTGAGTGTGCCCTGAGAACGAGATATGTGCAGCTCCTATCGGGATTTGTCGGCACATTCGGGCGGTGTTGCTGGACTTGTTTTACCATTGTCGAGGATGTCTTGTAACCTGGATGCCGAGCCTGATCGGATTGTCTTGGGAGAAGGAATATCCTTCGTTGACCGTGAGAGCTTGTGATGGGCTAAGTTGGGACACCCCTGCAGGGATTTGAACTTTCGAAAGCCGTGCCCGCGGTTATGGGGAGATGGGAATTTGTTAATGTCCGGTTGTAGATAACTTGAAACTTAACTTAATTAAAATACATCAACCGCGTGTGTTACCGTGATGGTCTCTTCTCGGCGGGGTCCGGGAAGTGAACACGGTGTTGGAGTTATGCTTGACGTAGGTTGTTTTAGGATCACTTCTTGATCATAGTTGTTCGACCGTGCTTTTGCCTTCTCTTCTCGCTCTCTTTTGCGAATAGGTTAGCCACCATATATGCTAGTCGCTTGCTGCAGCTCCACCTCATACCTTTACCTTACCCTTAAGCTTAAATAGTCTTGATCGCGAGGGTGTGACTATAGATATGATAAAGCTGAAATCCCATTTACTAAGTTTGCTAGCCCATGCTTGGATGAGTTTGATGACTTTATGGTTAAACAAGAAAACTTCAATGCTTATTTTGGTAGAGAATTAAAACGCAATGCTTATGCTTGAACACTTGGGTGATTATATGGCTAATATTAAAGGTGAACTTAAACTTATTAGTAAACATGCTTCTATGGTTACCACTCAAGTAGAACAAGTACTTAAAGCTCAGAATGATTTGCTCAATGAATTGAATAGTAAGAAAAATGATAATGTTGTTAGAGTTATGACTAGAGGTGGTAAAATGACTCAGGAACCTTTGTATCCTGAGGGCCATCCTAAGAGAATTGAGCAAGATTCTCAGAGAAATATATTGATGCACCTAGTCCTTCTAAAGAAGAAAAGAAAAATGATAGGACTTTGCATGCTTCTAGTGAACCTGTTGTGACACACCTGAGAATCCCAATGATATTTCTATTTCTGATGCTGAAACACAATCTGGTAATGAACATGAACCTAGTGATAATGTTAATGATGATGTTCATGTTGATGCTCAACCTAGCAATAATGATGTAGAGATTGAACCTGCTGTTGATCTTGATAACCCACAATCAAAGAATCACGTTATGATAAGAGAGACTTTGTGCTAGGAAGCAGTAAAGAAAGAGAACCATGGGTTCAGAAACCCATGCCTTTTCCTCCTAAACCATCCAAGAAAAAGGATGAGGATTTTGAGCGCTTTGCTAAAATGATTAGACCTATCTTTTTGCGTATGCGTTTGACTGATATGCTTAAAATGAATCCTTATGCTAAGTATATGAAAGATATTGTTACAAATAAAAGAAAGATACCGGAAGCTGAAATTTCCACCATGCTTGCCAATTATACTTTTAAAGGTGGAATACCTAAGAAACTAGGAGATCCCAGGAGTACCAACTATACCATGCTCCATTAAAAGAAACTATGTTAAAACTGCTTTATGTGATCTTGGAGCCGGTGTTAGTGTTATGCCTCTCTCTTTATATCGTAGACTTGATTTGAATAAGTTGACACCTACTGAAATATCTTTGCAAATGGCTGATAAATCAAATGCTATACCTGTCGGTATTTGTGAGGATGTGCCTGTTGTGGTTGCAAACGTTACTATTTTAACGGACTTTGTTATTCTTGATATTCCCGAGGAACGATAGTATGTCTATTATTCTTGGAAGACCCTTTTTGAATACTGCAGGGCTGTTATTGATTGCAACAAAGCAATGTCACTTTTCATGTTAATGGTAATGAGTACGGTACACTTTCCGAGGAAACAACCTCAAGTTCATAGTATCAACTCTATTGGAAAAATTCCATCGATTATATTTTGGAGGTTTTGAATTTCCTCTCCGATGTCAAGAAGAAATATGATATTCTTATTATTGGGGATGTTGCATTATCCGGTTGAGTACGTAGTGTGTCGAATTCTCCGGTTCCATGTATTCGAATGGTTTGTTACAAGACCTGATCCTGTTGGTGGTCCTTTTGATGGTATGAGAGTGATTTTTGACAATCTCGGGTCCCTCTTTTCATTTTTGTTGGTTATTAAAGAATATGTATTTTGTCTGTTTTTCTGCTATCCTTTACAATCCCCGAATATAACGTTCTACATTGGCCCTGAATTTAAATCTGATTTTTGGAATCTTTGCGATTTGCGCACTTGCACCAGCGGGGAGCCAGCACTGGGCCGAGGGTCAGTGCGCCTCCTGGCGCGCCCATCGGTGGCCACGGTGGCTCCCTCCCTATTCCAGCTACCACACACTCTTCTTCCTCCCAAAAAAACTCTAGCAGCTCAAACCCGAGTCTCATCTTGCTGCCATTTTCGATCTCCTTGCTCAAAGCTCCATTCACAAAACTGATTTGGGGATTGTTCTTTGGTATGTGACTCTCCAATGGTCCAATTAGTATTTGTTCTAGTGCTTTATTCATTGCAAATTTTTGCTGCTTAGGTGACCCTGTTCTTGAGCTTGCATGTCAAATTTATGTGGTCAAAAGTAGTTTTAATGCATGATATAGCCTCTAGGCACTTGTAGGAGTAGTTGCTATCAATCTTGTTGAGTTTGGTTCACTTTTATTTTGAGTTACTAAAAATTTCAGAATTTTTCAGAGGAAGAAAAATGTTTAGGAAAATGTACCAAGGTGGTTCCTCAAGGAAGCAAGGACCCAGGCGCCTATGCGAGCCGATGAACTACCAAGGGAGCTCAAGTGCGGCCTTGTGAATGGCGTCCGAGGTTTTGGTTCGGCAGGAATCAAGGAATTTGCGCATACGTGTGTAACGCCGATCTTGAGAGCTTCGGGCAGATAGTGCCCGCCATTACACTATTCACCTGTTCCTTGATGTGCGAACGTTTCATTTCCTCATACATCATTCTCACTTCCTTTTGTGTCTATGAGAAGTTCTGGGTACTTGACTTAGATGTTTTATTACTGCTCACTTCGAATGGCGAGCATATGGAGCCTCGCATAGGGTTTCAGAGCTTTTCTATTGCTGTTTATTGTGGGGATCTGAATATACCACAGCTACCTATGGGCTGTTCATTTTCGTGCTACTTTTTTTGCTCTTTAGGTGGTAGGTGCATTAAAGAGTAGGATGAAGCTATCCATGGTTTGTCCGACCGCAGTGTTCCGGAGTGCTGTAAGCGAGCTACATTATCTTTGGGAGCATTGTTGGATGTGGTGCTACTATAGTTATGGAGATTCTTGGTGGATTTGCACCGGTCTAGCTATTTTCTTGATACCCATTGGGGTAATATTGTTGTCTTATCTTAGATTATGGCTATGGTTCTCATCAGTTTTGAGAGGAACGATCAGTTCCTCCAGTACCGACTAATCTTTGACAGACGACGACCTATCACGTCGCTCTCCCTGCTCCTACTTTCTTTGACTTTCAGGCAAAGGGGAGATATGTTATAACCAGGGAGGAGGCGACCGAGTGAGAGGAGGGCGAGACAGCTCGCCTCCAAGCTGCAGCTCATCAGGCAATTGCCGCTGCATCTCAGTACGACCCCAGCTACAACTTTGGATATCCGCCAGGCCAGCCGTGGCCATAGACCAACTTAGGCCAAAAGCCTAAGCTTGGGGGAGTACGTATTTCTCACCGACATTACATTTATGTTCACACACTCATGCTAGTTGTCGGTGCTCATACTTTTTCACTGTATCATCCATGCTAGTTTATTTTCCCTTTTTATGCTTTCTTCTTGTGTGTTTAATAAACCTTAAGAAAAAACCAAAAAATTAGTTGTAGCTTTAGCTAGTTTACTTTCCATGCGTAGTAGTATAATTCCAAAAAGATTTCTCGTTCTTCTTTTGCTTGTTGGGAGCTTTCCCGTGTAATAGTTTTGTTTCTTTTTTGGGGTCGAGAGGAGAGACCATGATTAAATGTGTTCAAAGTGGCTCTTATATGATTATGTTGCTTCCACAGGGCCTCTTACCTGTCTCTCTCCCTTAATTGATGTGTGCAGATTCCAGGCTTAGTCCAATGCACGTGCACTATTATTATTATCCACATCTTCGGTCGTGCAGTGAAAGGCAATAATGATGATTTATGATGAACTTATTGAGATGAGAAAAGCTGGTTATGAACTCGACCTATCTTGTTTTTGTAAATATGATTAGTTCATCGTTTCTGATTCAGCCTATTATGAATAACATGTTTGCAATGACAATTAGAGATTATAGTTGCTCTATGCCATGCTTAATTAGCTAGGAGTTATAATGGTTTACCTTGCGTGCCAACATGCTATTAAAATGGTTGTGATGTGGTATGATAGGGTGGTATCCTCCTTTGAACGATTCGAGTGGCTTGACTTGGCACATGTTCATGCATGTAGTTGAAACAAAATCAACATAGCCTCTACGATATTTATGTTCATGGTGCATTATATCCTACTCATGCTTGCATTCGGTGTTGATTAATTTTAATGCATGTTCATGATGTTGTCGCTCTCTAGCTGGTCGCTTCCCAGTCTCTTTGTAGCCTTCACTTGTACTAAGCTGGGGAATACTGCTTGTGCATCCAATTCCATAAACCCCAAAGTTATTCCATATGAGTCCACCATACCTACCTATATACGGTATCTACCTGCCGTTCCAAGTAAATTTGTATGTGCCAAACTCTAAACCTTCAAATAAACATTCTGTTTTGTATGCTCGAATAGCTCATGTATCAACTAGGGTTGTCCGTATCTTCCATGTTAGGCGGGTTATTCTCAAGAGGAGTGGACTCCGCTCCTCACTCACGAGAAAATGGCTGGTCACCGGGATGCCCAGTCCCATGCTTTATGCAAATCAAATCAAAATAATTGCAAACAAAACTCCCCCGGGACTGTTGTTAGTTGGAGGCACTCGTTGTTTCGAGCAAGCCATGGATTGATGCTTGTTGGTGGAGGGGGAGTATAAACTTTACCATTCTGTTTGGGAACCGCCTATAATGTGTGTAGCATGGAAGATATCGCCATCTCTTGGTTGTTATGTTGACAATGAAAGTATACCGCTCAAAATATTATTCATCTATTTCAAAACCGAGCTCTGGCACCTCTACAAATCCCTGCTTCCCTCTGCGAAGGGCCTATCCATTTACTTTTATGTTGAGTCATCATCCTCTTATTAAAAAGCACCAGTTGGAGAGCACGCTGTCATTTGCATTCATTACTGTTAGTTTACATTGAGTATGACTTGACTGGATCTCTTTTACCATGAATTACAATGTCTAGTCAGTCCTTGATCTTTAAAGGTGCTCTGCATTTATGTTTTGCGGTCTCAGAAAGGGCTAGCGAGATACCATCTTGTTATATCATATCATGATTGTTTTGAGAAAGTGTTGTCATCCGAGATTTATTATTATTGCTCGCTAGTTGATTATGCCATTGATATGAGTAAACATGAGACCTAAATGTTATTGTGAATATGGTTAGTTCATAATCTTTGCTGGAAACTTGAATGCTGATTTACATATTTACAACAACAAGAGCAAACAGAGTTTGTAAAAGTTTTTCTTTATCACTTTCAGTTTATCAACTGAATTGCTTGAGGACAAGCAAAGGTTTAAGCTTGGGGGAGTTGATACGTCTCCTTCGTATCTACTTTTCCAAACACTTTTGCCCTTGTTTTGGACTCTAACTTGCATGATTTGAATGGAACTAACCCGGACTGACGCTGTTTTCAGCAGAATTGCCATGGTGTTATTTTGTGCAGAAAAATAAAAGTTCTCGGAATGACCTGAAAATCAACGGATTATTTTGGAATATAAAAAATACTGGAAGGATCCACGGTGGGCCTCCACCTGTCCACGAGGGTGGGGCGCGCCCCCTGCCTCGTGGGCCCCCTGACACTCCACCGACCTCAACCTTGACTCCATATATTCACTTTCGGGGAGAAAAAACCAAAGAGAAGGATTCATCGCGTTTTACGTATGGAGCCGCCGCCAAGCCCTAAACTCTCTCGGGAGGGCTGATCTGGAGTCCGTTCGGGGCTCCGGAGAGGGGAATCTCGCCATCGTCATCATCAACCTTCCTCCATCACCAATTTCATGATGCTCATCGTGCGTGAGTAATTCCATCGTAGGCTTGCTGGACGGTGATGGGTTGGATGAGATTTATCATGTATCGAGTTAGTTTTGTTAGGGTTTGATCCCTAGTATCCATATGTTCTGAGATTGATGTTGCTATGACTTTGCTATGCTTAATGCTTGTCACTAGGGCCCGAGTGCCATGATTTCAGATCTGAACCTATTATGTTTTCATCAATATATGAGTTCTTGATCCTATCTTGCAAGTCTATAGTCACCTAATGGGTTGGATGAGATTTATCATGTAATCGAGTTAGTTTTGTTACGGTTTGATCCCTAGTATCCACTATGTTCTGAGATTGATGTTGCTATGACTTTGATATGCTTAATGGTTGTCACTAGGGCCCGAGTGCCATGATTTTAGATCTGAACCTATCATGTTTTCATCAATATATGAGAGTTCTTGATCCTATCTTGCAAATCTATAGACCTACTATGTGTTATGATCCGGCAACCTTGAAGTGACAATAATCGGGACCACTCCCGGTGATGACCGTAGTTTGAGGAGTGTATGTATTCACTATGTGTTAATGCTTTGGTCCGGTACTCTATTAAAAGGAGGCCTTAATATCCCTTAGTTTCCATTAGGACCCCGCTGCCACGGGAGGGTAGGACAAAAGATGTCATGCAAGTTCTTTTCCATAAGCACGTATGCCTATATTCGGAATACATGCCTACATTACATTGATGAATTGGAGCTAGTTCTGTGTCACCCTATGTTATGACTGTTACATGATGAACTGCATCCGGCATAATTCTCTATCACCGATCCAATGCCTACGAGCTTTCCATATATTGTTCTGCGCTTATTTACTTTTCCGTTGCTATTGTTATCATCACTACAAACACCAAAAATATCACTTTTGCTACCATTACCTTTTACCACCGTTACCACTACTATCATATTACTTTGCTACTAAATACTTTGATGCGGATATTAAGTTATCCAGGTGTGGTTGAATTGACAACTCAGCTGCTAATACTTGAGAATATTCTTTGGCTCCCCTTGTGTCGAATCAATAAATTTGGGTTGAATACTCTACCCTCAAAAACTGTTGTGATCCGCTATACTTGTGGGTTATCAGTCAGCGGTCACGCCGGTCCTCATGTTGTCATGACGTCCTAGGACAGGCTGCTGCCGCAAGGTAGGTGAGTGTCAAAGTGTAGGTTGTGGCAAGTGAAGATTTCGTGATACGGGGGAGAGGTTATTTGTCGCAGGCGAGGACAAGGAAGGTGGCAAAGACCATTTTCTTTTTCCAGGTGCTTGTGTAAAGGGCGAACACTGTTGAATCCCCCTCAAAAGTCGAGGGGGAGGCTTTGAATTGGGGTAAGTGAGGCTGGGGGAGAGCATGCCACCGAATATCTCGTTTAGTTTTCCACGCGTCAAATAACCACCCAATCAACAATACTCGGACCACCCGAATGTCGTCGTCCATCCCTAATATCAGCATCCAAGTGGCAACTGAGGGAATTCATAGTCTCTACAAATCATCCATCAAGTCACTTATTATATAGACCCGTCGATGTGACAAGCTGGGTGCTGCAGCTGGTAGTTCTGATGTCTGTGATGATCAAATGATGGAAGCTACAAAAGAGGACGTGCTCAATCTCATGGACAACGGCCTGCGGACGACAATCTCAGATTCATGTCTAAGTCTACGGACAACAGTTTTCGGTGGCAATGAGAGAACGGCGGGAAGTGGAAGGGATACGTGAGAGGGATAAGGCAGACGATAACCGATGTACATTGTGGTGAAACTTTATGAAGTTTGACTAAGTTCATAGAAAGCAATATGAACATTTACAACAAGTAGTGTATATGATGTGAAAATATAATGATGAATCTACTGTTGTTGGTTTGGTATCGTAGATGTTAACATTTTTTCTATAAACTTGATCAAATTTTATGAAGTTTGACTTAAAGCAGTGAGAAAATCCAGAGTATACAAAAAACGGAAGGTGTATTAGGAACTTGGAACGATGTGGATCCAATTACGCTCATAAGACCAAGGACTCCTAAGGGCATCTCTAACCCTTACCTAATTTTTAACTCCCTAAAAACTTAACTCCAAAGGGCATTCGTTTATTTAACTCCCTTGTTTTCTATTTTTCTTAGTTACTTTTTGTTGCTTGCTATCTTGTTTTTTTGCATTTGCAAACACTCCAACAAAAAAAATTGAGCAAGTAGTTAGTTTTGTTTTAGCTTGAAAATATGTCTACCACACCTAAAAATTCTAAACTTTGTGGTTTCACAAGTGGTAATAACAATGATTATATTAGTACACCAACCACTAGTGTTGAATCTTATCAAATCAAACCTACTTCCTTGAACTTGGTAATGAAAGAACAACTTTTTGGTTCTTATATTGAAGATGATGCTTCTCGTCTTAATAATTTTGTTGATCTATGTGATATGCAAAAATATAAAGAAGTGGAAGCTGTTGTGGTCAAGTTAAAACCCTCCCCTTTTTCATTATGAGCAAAGTCTAAAGAATGGTTTCCATCTTTGCCTACAAATAGCATTGGTTCTTGGACTAAATTTAAGAATGGTTTTATCGGTAAATGCTATCCTCCTGCTAAAACAATCCAATTAAGGAATCTTATCATGAAATTTAAACAATTTGAGCATGAGCATGTGGCTCAAGCTTGGGAAAAATGAAAAATCTATGACTAAGATTTTTCCTACATATGGTTTAAGCAAGTGGATGATTATACAAATTTTCTATGTTGACATTAATTATATGTCCACAAATCTTCTAGACTTGGCTACAGGTGGTATTCTTATGGCTACTACTTTGCAGATTGCCATCAGACTTTTGCATGAAATTACTTCAAACTACACCCAATGGTATACTGAAAGAGCTCCAACTGGTAAGAAGGTAAAATTTGTTGGGGAAATCTCTAGTTTGAATGATAAAATAGATATGTTGTTTTATGCTTGCTTCTAAACATGCTCCTAGTGATGTCAAGGATGTTTCTCTTCTTGCACTTGTTGAACAAAGTACTCCCTGTGATTCATCTCAAAAGCGCGACACTTGTTATGGGTCGGAGGTACGAAAGAACAAGTGGATGTTAAACAACTTTGCTAACAATGCTTATAGAAACAATTTTGGTGGTAAGAAAAATTATGCTAGACCTTATTGTCAAAACAAATTTAGAATTTGTTACGACAATAAAAGTGTGCCTTCTGAATTAGAAAGTGTTATCAAGGACTTTATTGACAACCAAAAGGATTCCAGAAATGTTTTTAGCAATACATTGGATAAGCTAGAAAATGGGATGTTTTAAGATTGATACTTTGGTCCATGATGTTGAAATACTTAAGATTAAAGCTTTGCCCAAATATGATATGTTCAAATCTCTTAAAGCTAGCTTTTGATAATAAATTAATAATGATAGGATGATTGCCATTCTTAGAGCTAGGCGTGTGTGTGTGTGTGAGAGAGAGAGAGAGAGAGAAAGAGAGAGAGAGCAACAAGAAAGAGAGACTACATATACTAAAAATTATAACAATAGGGGTATTGGAATGGTAAAAACTTTAAGTAGCACTGATACCCATTCGGTGGACAAACTCACAAACTTGCGACTAAGTCAACAACAATAGTAGCTCGTCGAGTATATCGGGACATGCCTTCATAACTAAACCAACAATTATAGTAGTATATAGAGTTTTTTTTACGAGGATGTGAGAAGCTCCAATTGGCATGAGGGCGATGCTCCCCGGCACCATGGGCCGCGTGCGGACCAGGACCATGGCCTCACCTTGCGAGGGACCTCATGTGGTGGCAATGTAGCGACCAGACCTCAAACAGTCTGATCTCTGTGCTCCGGTGTCATCCCTGGATCAGTAATGCTGACACCACACAGTACTCGGAGGATTTATAGCAGAGTAGCAATCACACACTTATTACATCGAGTGTCTCAATAGAGAACTTATTACAATAAATATGGCTTAAGGCCATCTAATAACGATAACAACGGAAGGCTTGGAAGATAAGTGAGTCCATCAACTCCAACGTCATCACTGAGTATAGAACCACGACCTAAAAACTCCTTAATCGTCATCTGAAAAGTCTGCAACATTAACGTTGCAGCCCGAAATGGGTCAGCACATGGAATATGCTGACAAGGTAACACATAGAGAGTAATGGAATGAAACAGCTATACTATATGCATATCTGGCTGGTGGAAAGCTCTATGGTTACAGTTTTGCGTAAAGCCAATTTTTCCCTACTTCAAAGAATAAATTTATTTAACTATCATGGTAGTTGTTAAACATTGAGAATGGTTGACAGCATTCTCAATCCCAATTAAGCATCATCATTAAACAAAACCCAACAAAATTAATTTAGAGTAACATGCTGAGATTCACATGATAATCCAAGTACTAGATACTCAAGATTGTCCATAACCGGGGACACGGCTAACCATGATTAGTTTATTACACTCTATAGAGGTTTGCGCACTTTTCCCCACAAGACTCGATCGCCTCCGTTTGGTTTCTCGCACTACATGGTGTTTGAGAAGACGGATGACCGAGACATAGTCTTTCAGAAGCGCTAGCACCTTACGATCGGGTAGACCGTACCACCTACATCCCCTACATCTGCTAGTCTACCACTGTAAGAGTTCGCACGACTTAGTCAACTATGCTAGAGCCCATAATAGCTTGTGCCTGCACACGGAAGTTTCTAGTATGAATAGTCTCATGATCCCTTTGAGCCTGGGTGGCGGTCCAAAAGAAAACATGCAAGTTCTGGAATACCCAGGTGCCTCAATCCACCCAGATGTGTGTTTAAGTTGCCACCTTAGATAAACCATTAATTAACAAACTCACATCTGTCATGGATATCACTCACCCAATCCACGTCTACTAGCATAGCATGGCACAATAAGCAAATGTAGAAGTAACTCCCAAAGGTTTGAAAGTAAACAGGTAATAGGTACTACCTCAACTACTTCTCATCCCACAATTTAATTAGATCCTAATCATGCAATGTTTGAGGATTGATCTAATGCAATAAAACTGGGTAGTAGGAAAGGTATGATCAAAGTGTTACTTGCCTTGCTGATGATCCGGGAAACCTAGTGATTCGAAGTAACAAGCGGCGCACTCCGGGTATTTTATCGCAGACAAACAAACAAGCATACAATAAGTACACATATAATGCACAGGTAAAAATCAAATAAGAGATCTAACCAGAAGGTTCAACTTAAGAACTCCGGTTGCAAAAAGAATCAAATCGAACGAAGCAACGAAAGTCAAACGGCGAAAGAAAACAACTTCATTCTACTAATCTGGATCTAATGTAAATTTTACAGTAGAAAAAACTTGTTTAAGTTGGTTAAACGGATAGAGGGTTTCGAGACGAAACTCCAGGCGCTTGAATCACCTGATTCCGATAAATGAGCGAAAAGTTATACTAAAAAGAAAATCGGATCAGGAATCGCGATCAGAAAAATCACGGATTCAATCCGAGAAAAAGAAAAATGACGAACGTTCACTATTTAAATAAATCAGAAAAACCAATCTATTTAAAAAACCGAAATGAAAAAAAACCGATGGAAAAACCGGACGGTTTTTCGAAAAATAAATAAACCGGCGCGGATTTCGAGGCGCGGCGAAACTCGGGCGGCGGGAGGCGGCGGCGGCGACGACGCTGGGGGCTGGGGTGGTTTAGGGTTTTGGCTGGGCCTCCTCCCCCGGCTTATATAGCCTAGTCGGGCCGGAGTCCGGGTCGGACACGGCCCGTTAGGTCGGTTCATTTTTTTTATAAATAATTACGCGCAGAAGAAAAATAAAAAGAAATACTAAACGGACTCGAAAAATCCCGAAATAAATTTTCCCGGGCTTCTAAAATCAAGCCGCACAAGGTGAACATTTATTTGGGGCCTAAATGCAATTTTGAAAAACGCACATTTTCCTAAATTCAAATAAAATAACAAAAAACTCCGAAATAAAATCTTATTTGATTTTATTATTAAATCCTAAATATTTCTTTATTTTGGGAAAGTCATTTTATTCCCTCTCTCATACTTTTGTAATAGAAATAATTGACGATAAAATAACAAAATCAAATGATCCTATTCTCAAAATTTGAGAAAACTCAAATATGAAAATAACGAAATCCCCAACTCTCTCCGTGGGTCCTTGAGTTGCGTAGAATTTCTAGGATCAACCAAAATGCAAAATTAAAATATGATATGCATAGATGATCTAATGTATAACATTCCAAATTGAAAATTTGGGATGTTACAAACCTACCCCCCTTAAGATGAACCTCGCCCTCGAGATTCGGGTTGGCTAGAAAATAGGTGAGGGTGGTCCTTGAGCAAATCTTCCTCTCGTTCCCAGGTGGCTTCGTCCTCCTCATGGTGGCTCCACTGAACTTTGCAAAACTTGATAACCTTGCTGCGAGTGACTCGGCTGGCAAACTCGAGAATCTTAATTGGTTTCTCCTCGTAGGTCAAATCGTTATCCAACTGAATAGTTTCCAATGGCACTGTATCTCTCAAAGGTATGTCAGCCATCTCCGCGTGAGACTTCTTCAACTGGGAAACGTGGAACACATCATGAACTCCTGACAATCCTTCGGGCAATTCCAACTTGTACGCCACTTTTCCCATACGCTCCAAAACTCGATATGGCCCTACAAATCGTGGCGCTAACTTTCCTTTAACTCCAAAACGCTTTGTTCCCCGAAGTGGTGATACTCGAAGATAAGCTCTATCTCCAACTTCGTAAACTATTTCCTTGCGTTTAGAATCTGCATAACTCTTCTGTCTGGACTGAGCTACCTTGAGCCTATCGCGAATCAACTTCACCTTCTGTTCAGACTCTTTAATCAAGTCAGGTCCAAACTGTTGGGGAACGTAGTAATTTCAAAATTTCCTACGCACACACAAGATCATAGTGATGCATAGCAACGAGTGGGGAGAGTGTTTTCCACGTACCCTCATAGACCGAAAGCGGAAGCGTTCCAACAACGCGGTTGATGTAGTCATACGTCTTCACGGCCCGACCGATCAAGCACCGAAACTACGGCACCTCCGAGTTCTAGCACACGTTCAGCTCGATGACGATCCCCGGACTCCGATCCAGCAAAGTGTCGGGGATGAGTTTTGTCAGCACGACGGTGTGGTGACGATCTTGATGTTCTACCTTCGCAGGGCTTCGCCTAAGCACCGCTACAATATTATCGAGGATTACGGTGGAGGGGGGCACTGCACACGGCTAAGAGATCTCAAGGATCAATTGTTGTGTTCATGGGGTGCCCCCTGCCCCCGTATATAAAGGAGCAAGGGGGGAGGAGGCCGGCCCTAGGAGGGGCGCGCCAGGGGAGTAGGATTCCTACTCCTAGTTGGAGTAGGTTTCCTCCTTTCCTAGTCCAACTAGGAGAAGGGGGGGAAAGGGGGGAAGAGGGGAAGGAAGGGAGAGAGGGGCCGCGCCCCAAACCCCTTGTCCAATTCGGACTGGGCTTGGGAGGGGCGCGCGCCACCTCCTGGTCCTTCCCACTAAGGCCCATTAAGGCCCATTGCTTTTTCCTCGTATTCCCGTAACTCCCCGGTACCTCCGAAAATATCCGAATCACTCGGAAACTTTCCGATGTCCGAATATAGTCGTCCAATATATCGATCTTTACGTCTCGACCATTTCAAGACTCCTCGTCATGTCCCCGATCTCATCCGGGACTCCGAACTCCTTCGGTACATCAAAACATATAAACTCATAATGAAACTGTCATCGAAACCTTAAGCGTGCGGACCCTACGGGTTCGAGAACAATGTAGACATGACCGAGACACGTCTCCGGTCAATAACCAATAGAGGAACCTGGATGCTCATATTAGCTCCCACATATTCTACGAAGATCTTTATCGGTCAGACCGCATAACAACATACGTTGTTCCCTTTGTCATCGGTATGTTACTTGCCCGAGATTCGATCGTCGGTATCTCAATACCTAGTTCAATCTCGTTACCGGCAAGTCTCTTTACTCGTTCCGTAATACATCATCTCGCAACTAACTCATTAGTTGCAATGCTTGCAAGGCTTAAGTGATGTGCATTACCGAGAGGGCCCAGAGATACCTCTCCGACAATCGGAGTGACAAATCCTAATCTCGAAATACGCCAACCCAACATGTACCTTTGGAGACACCTGTAGAGCTCCTTTATAATCACCCAGTTATGTTGTGACGTTTGGTAGCACACAAAGTGTTCCTCCGGCAAACGGGAGTTGCATAATCTCATAGTCATAGGAACATGTATAAGTCATGAAGAAAGCAATAGCAACATACTAAACGATCGGGTGCTATGCTAATGGAATGGGTCATGTCAATCACATCATTCTTCTAATGATTTGATCCTGTTAATCAAATAACAACTCTTTTGTTCATGGTTAGGAAACATAACCATCTTCGATTAACGAGCTAGTCAAGTAGAGGCATACTAGTGACACTCTGTGTGTCTATGTATTCACACATGTATGATGTTTCCTGTTAATACAAGTCTAGCATGAATAATAAACATTTATCATGATATAAGGAAATAAATAATAACTTTATTATTGCCTCTAGGGCATATTTCCTTTAGTCTCCCACTTGCACTAGAGTCAATAATCTAGTTCACATTGCCATGTGATTCAACACTAATAGTTCACATCACCATGTGATTAACACCCATAGTTCATATCGTCATGTGACCTACACCCAAAGGGTTTACTAGAGTCAGTAATCTAGTTCACATCCCTTATGTGATTAACACCCAATGAGTACTAAGGTGTGATCATGTTTTGCTTGTGAGATAATTTTAGTCAATGGGTCTGTCACATACAGATCCGTAAGTATTTTGCGAATTCTATGTCTACAATGCTCTGCACGGAGCTACTCTAGCTAATTGCTCCCACTTTCAATATGTATCTAGACCGAGACTTAGGGTCATCCAGATCTGTGTCAAAACTTGCATCGACGTAACTTTTTACGACGTACCTTTTGTCACCTCCATAATCGAGAAATATTTCCTTATTCCACTAAGGATAATTTTGACTGTTGTCCAGTGATCTACTCTTAGATCACTATTGTATTCCCTCGCTTAACACAGTGTAGGGTATACAATAGATCTGGTACACAACATGGCATACTTTATAGAACCTATGGCTGAGGCATAGGGAATGACTTTCATTCTCTTTCTATCTTCTGCCGTGGTCGGGCTTTGAGTCTTACTCAATTTCACACCTTGTAACACAGGCAAGAACTCTTTCTTTGACTGTTCCATTTTGAACTACTTCAAAATCTTGTCAAGGTATGTACTCATTGAAAAAACTTATCAAGCGTCTTGATCTATCTCTATAGATCTCGATGCTCAATATGTAAGCAGCTTCACCGAGGTCTTTCTTTAAAAAAACTCCTTTCAAACACTCCTTTATGCTTTGCAGAATAATTCTACATTATTTCCGATCGACAATATGGCATTCACATATACTTATCAGAAATGTTGTAGTGCTCCCACTCACTTTCTTGTAAATACAGGCTTCACCGCAAGTCTGTATAAAACTATATGCTTTGATCAACTCATCAAAGCGTATATTCCAACTCTGAGATGCTTGCACCAGTCCATAGATGGATCGCTGGAGCTTGCACATTTTGTTAACACCTTTAGGATTGACAGAACCTTCTGGTTGCATCATATACAATTTTTCTTTAATAAACCATTAAGGAATGCAGTTTTGTTTATCCATTTGCCAAATTTCATAATCATAAAATGCGGCAATTGCTAACATGATTCGGATAGACTTAAGCATCGATACGAGTGAGAAACTCTCATCGTAGTCAACACCTTGAACTTGTCGAAAACCTTTTGCGACAATTCTAGCTTTGTAGATAGTAACACTACTATCAGCGTCCGTCTTCCTCTTGAAGATACATTTAATCTCAATGGCTCGCCGATCATTGGGCAAGTCAATCAAAGTCCATACTTTGTTCTCATACATGGATCTCATCTCAGATTTCATGGCCTCAAGCCATTTCTCAGAATCTGGGCTCATCATCGCTTCCTCATAGTTCGTAGGCTCGTCATGGTCAAGTAACATGACCTCCAGAACAGGATTTACCATACCACTCTGGTGCGGATCTCACTCTGGTTTACCTACGAGGTTCGTTAGTAACTTGATCTGAAGTTACATGATCATCATCATTAGCTTCCTCACTAATTGGTGTAGTAGTCACAGGAACAGATTTCTGTGATGAACTACTTTCCAAAAAGGGAGCAGGTACAGTTACCTCATCAAGTTCTAGTTTCCTCCCACTCACTTCTTTCGAGAGAAACTCCTTCTCTAGAAAGTATCCATTCAAAGCAACGAATATATTGCCTTCGGATCTGTGATAGAAGGTGTACCCAATATTTTCTTTTGGGTATCCTATGAAGACGCACTTCTCTGATTTGGGTTAGAGCTTATCAGGTCGAAACTTTTTCACATAAGCATTGCAACCTCAAACTTTAAGAAACGACAACTTAGGTTTCTTGCCAAACCATAGTTCATACGGTGTCGTCTCAACGGATTTAGATGGTGCCCTATTTAATGTGAATGCAGCTATCTCTAATGCATAACCCCAAAATGATAGTGGTAGATCGGTAAGAGACATCATAGATCGCACCATATCTAATAAAGTATGGTTATGACGTTCAGACACACCATTATGTTGTGGTGTTCCAGGTGGCGTGATTAGTGAAACTATTTCACATTGTTTTTAACTGAAGTCCAAACTCGTAACTCAAATATTTTACTTATGCGATCATATCGTAGAAACTTTTATTTTTGTTACGATGATTCTCCACTTCACTCTGAAATTCTTTGAACTTTTCAAATGTTTCAGACTTGTGTTTCATCAAGTAGATATACTCATATCTGCTCAAATCATCTATGAAGGTCAGAAAATAACGATACCTGCCGCGAGCTCCAACACTCAGCGGATCGCATACATCAGTATGTATTATTTCCAATAAGTCAGTTGCTCGCTCCATTGTTCCGGAGAATGGAGTCTTAGTCATCTTGCCCATGAGGCATGGTTCGCAAGCATCAAGTGATTCATAGTCAAGTGATTCCAAAAGTCCATCAGCATGGAGTTTCTTCATGCACTTTACACCAATATGACCTAAATGGCAGTGCCATAAATAAGTTGCACTATCATTATTAACTTTGCATCTTTTGGCTTCAATATTATGAATATGTGTATCACTACGATCGAGATCCAATGAACCATTTTCATTGGGTGTGTAACCATATAAGGTTTTATTCATGTAAACAGAACAACAATTTATTCTCTTACTTAAATGAATAACCGTATTGTAATAAACATGATCAAATCATATTCATGCAAACACAAAATAACACTTATTTAGGTTCAACACTAATCCCAAAAGTATAGGGAGTGTGCGATGATGGTCATATTAATCTTGGAACTACTTCCAACACACATCGTCACCTCACCCTTAACTAGTCTTTGTTCATTCTGCAACTCCCGATTCAAGTTACTAATCATAGTAACTGAACTAGTATCAAATACTGAGGGGTTGCTATAAACACTAGTAAAGTTCACATCAATAACATGTATATCAAATATACTTATGTTCACTTTGCCATCCTTCTTATCCGCCAAATACTTGGGGCAGTCCCTTTGCAGTAGAAGCACTTAGTCTCAGGCTTAGGATCAGACTTGGGCTTCTTCACTTGAGTAGCAACTTGCTTGTCGTTCTTCTTGAAGTTCCCCTTCTTCCCTTTGCCCTTAAAACTAGTGGTCTTGTCAACCATCAACACTTGATGCTCTTTCTTGATTTCTACCTTCATCGATTTCATCATCATGAAAAGCTCGGGAGTCGTTTTCGTCATCCCTTGCATACTATAGTTCATCATGAAGTTCTACTAACTTGGTGATGGTGACTAGAGAATTCTGTCAATCACTATCTTATCTGGAAGATTAACTCCCACTTGATTCAAGCGATTATAGTATCCAGACAATCTGAGCACATGCTCACTCGTTGAGCGATTCTCCTCCATCTTTTAGCTATAGAACTTGTTGGAAACTTCATATCTCTCAACTCGGGTATTTGCTTGAAATATTAACTTCAACTCCTGGAACATCTCATATGGTCCATGACGTTCAAAACGTCTTTGAAGTCCCGATTCTAAGCCGTTAAGCATGGTGCACTAAACTATCAAGTAGTCATCATATTAAGCTAGCCAAACGTTCATAACGTCTGCATCTGCTCCTGCAATAGGTCTGTCACCGAGCGGTGCATCAAGGACATAATTCTTCTGTGTAGCAATGAGGATAAACCTCAGATCACGGATCCAATCCGCATCATTGCTACTAACATCTTTCGACACAATTTTCTCTAGGAACATATCAAAATAAACACAGGGAAGCAACAATGCGAGCTATTGATCTACAACATAGATATGCTAATACTACCAGGACTAAGTTCATGATAAATTAAAGTTCAATTAATCATATTACTTAAGAACTCCCACTTAGATAGACATCCCTCTAATCCTCTAAGTGATCACGTGATCCAAATCAACTAAACCATGTCCGATCATCACGTGAGATGGAGTAGTTTTCAATGGTGAACATCACTATGTTGATCATATCTACTATATGATTCACGCTCGACCTTTCGGTCTCCGTGTTCCGAGGCCATATCCGTATATGCTTGGCTCGTCAAGTATAACCTGAGTATTCCGCGTGTGCAACTGTTTTGCACCCGTTGTATTTGAATGTAGAGCCTATCACACCCAATCATCACGTGGTGTCTCAGCACGAAGAACTTTCACAACGGTGCATACTCAGGGAGAACACTTCTTGATAATTAGTGAGAGATCATCTTAAAATGCTACCGTCAATCAAAGCAAGATAAGATGCATAAAAGATAAATATCACATGCAATCAATATAAGTGATATGATATGGCCATCATCATCTTGTGCTTGCGATCTCCATCTTCGAAGCACCGTCATGATCACCATCGTCACCGGCGCGACACCTTGATCTCCATCGTAGCATCGTTGTCGTCTCGCCAATCTTATGCTTCCACGACTATCGCTATCGCGATAAAGTAAAGCATTACAGCGCAATTGCGTTGCATACAATAAAGCGACAACCATATGGCTCCTGCCAGTTGCCGATAACTCGGTTACAAAACATGATCATGTCATACAATAAAATTTAGCATCATGTCTTGACCATATCACATCACAACATGCCCTGCAAAAACAAGTTAGACGTCCTCTACTTTTTTTGTTGCAAGTTTTACGTGGCTACTACGGGCTTAAGCAAGAACCAATCTTACCTACGCATCAAAACCACAATGATAGTTTGTCAAGTTGGTGCTGTTTTAACCTTCGCAAGGACCGGGCGTAGCCATACTCGCTTCAACTAAAGTTGGAGAAACTGACATCAGCCAGCCACATGTGTGCAAAGCAAGTCGGTAGAACCAGTCTCGCGTAAGCGTACGCGTAATGTCGGTACGGGCTGCTTCATCCAACAATACCGCTGAACCAAAGTATGACATGCTGGTAAGCAGTATGACTTATATCGCCCACAACTCACTTGTGTTCTACTCGTGCACAACATCAACACATAAAACCTAGGCTCGGATGCCACTGTTGGGGAACGTAGTAATTTCAAAATTTCCTACGCACACGCAAGATTATGGTGATGCATAGCAGCGAGTGGGGAGAGTGTTGTCCACGTACCCTCGTAGACCGAAAGCGGAAGCGTTATAACAACGCGGTTGATGTAGTCGTACGTCTTCATGGCCCGACCGATCAAGCACCGAAACTACGGCACCTCCGAGTTCTAGCACACGTTCAGCTCGATGACGATCCCCGGACTCCGATCCAGCAAAGTGTCGGGGATGAGTTTTGTCAGCACGATGGCGTGGTGACGATCTTGATGTTCTACCTTCGCAGGGCTTCGCCTAAGCACCGCTACAATATTATCGAGGATTATGGTGGAGGGGGGCACCGCACACGGCTAACAGATCTCAAGGATCAATTGTTGTGTTCATGGGGTGCCCCCCTGCCCCCGTATATAAAGGAGCAAGGGGGAAGGAGGCCGGCCCTAGGAGGGGCGTGCCAGGGGAGTAGGATTCCTACTCCTAGTTGGAGTAGGTTTCCTCCTTTCCTAGTCCAACTAGGAGAAGGGGGGGAAGGGGGGAAGAGGGGAAGGAAGGGAGAGAGGGGCCGCGCCCAAAACCCCTTGTCCAATTCGGACTGGGCTTGGGAGGGGCGCGCGCCACCTCCTGGTCCTTCCCACTAAGGCCCATTAAGGCCCATTGCGTCTTCCTCGTATTCCCGTAACTCCCCGGTACCTCCGAAAATATCCGAATCACTCGGAACCTTTCCAATGTCCGAATATAGTCGTCCAATATATCGATCTTTACATCTCGACCATTTCGAGACTCCTCGTCATGTCCCCGATCTCATCCGGGACTCCGAACTCCTTCGGTACATCAAAACATAAAAACTCATAATGAAACTGTCATCGAAACCTTAAGCGTGTGGACCCTACGGGTTTGAGAACAATGTAGACATGACCGAGACATGTCTCCGGTCAATAACCAATAGCGGAACCTGGATGCTCATATTGGCTCCCACATATTCTACGAAGATCTTTATCGGTCAGACCGCATAACAACATACGTTGTTCCCTTTGTCATCGGTATGTTACTTGCCCGAGATTCGATCGTCGGTATCTCAATACCTAGTTCAATCTCGTTACCGGCAAGTCTCTTTACTCGTTCCGTAATACATCATCTCGCAACTAACTCATTAGTTGCAATGCTTGCAAGGCTTATGTGATGTGCATTACCGAGAGGTCCCAGAGATACCTCTCTGACAATCGGAGTGACAAATCCTAATCTCGAAATACGCCAACCCAACATGTACCTTTGGAGACACCTGTAGAGCTCCTTTATAATCACCCAGTTACGTTGTGATGTTTGGTAGCACACAAAGTGTTCCTCCGGCAAATGGGAGTTGCATAATCTCATAGTCATAGGAACATGTATAAGTCATGAAGAAAGCAATAGCAACATACTAAACGATCGGGTGCTAAGCTAATGGAATGGGTCATGTCAATCACATCATTCTTCTAATGATGTGACCCTGTTAATCAAATAACAACTCTTTTGTTCATGGTTAGAAAACAGAACCATCTTCGATTAACGAGCTAGTCAAGTAGAGGCATACTAGTGACACTCTGTTTGTTTATGTATTCACACATGTATGATGTTTCCTATTAATACAATTCTAGCATGAATAATAAACATTTATCATGATATAAGGAAATAAATAATAACTTTATTATTGCCTCTAGGGCATATTTCCTTCACAAACAACTGGCGGTCTCCAACTTCGTCCCACGACAACGGTGTCCTGCACCTCCTTCCGTACAAGGCTTCTAAAGGGGCCATCTTCAAACTGGTTTGGTAACTGTTTTTGTAAGAGAACTCTGCATATGGCAAATTGTCGTCCCAACTAGATCCGTAATCTAGTGCACATGCTCTCAGCATATCCTCCAAAATCTGATTGACTCTCTCGGTGTGTCCATCTGTCTGTGGATGAAAAGCTGTACTGAATTCTAGCCTGGTAGTGGTACCCAAAGTTTCATGCAACTATTTCCAGAACTTTGAGGTAAACTGGGTTTCTCTATCTGATACGATACTCCTCGGAACTCCATGCAGACATACGATCCTGGTCATGTATATCTTTGCCAACTTTGCACTGGTGTAGGTAGTCTTTACTGGGATGAAATGATCTACTTTCGTCAATCGATCAACTACAACCCAAATCGAGTCATATCCTGAACGAGTCCTGGGTAATCCTGTGATAAAATCCATGCCTAACTTATCCCACTTCCATTTGGGTATCGGCAATGGTTGTAACAATCCTGCTGGCTTCTGATGCTCTGCCTTTACTCTCTGACATACATCACAAACTGCTACGTACTCTGCAATATCCTTCTTCATTCCGGTCCACCAGAAAATATCTTTCAAATCCAAATACATCTTGGTATTTCCTGGATGAATCGAATATGGTGAATCGTGTGCCTCTTGCAGAATCAACTTCCTAATCTCCAGGTCATTGGGCACATAAACACGGTCTTCAAACCATAGGGTGTCGTGCTCATCCTCACGAAATCCTTTGGCCTTTCCTTTGCTAAGTTTCTCCTTAATAGAGGCAATCTCCCTTGTCAGTCTTCTGAGCTTCTCTGATTCTATCCATCAAAGTTGACTGAATCTCCAATGCTGCTACATAGCCTCTCGGAACTATTTCCAAACATAGTTCACGAAGATTTTCTGCTAACTCCCTTGGTATTTCTCCCGTCATTAATGTATTGACGTGGCTCTTACGGCTTAATGCGTCAGCTACTACATTAGCCTTTCCGGGATGGTAATGCAATCTCATATCATAATCCTTGATGAGCTCCAACCATCTCCTTTGTCTGAGGTTTAACTCCTTCTGTGTGAAGATGTATTTCAAACTCTTATGATCCGTGTACACCTCACAATGATTTCCAATTAGAAAATGTCTCCATGTTTTCAATGCATGCACTATGGCTGCTAACTCCAAATCATGTGTAGCATAATTCAACTCATGAGGCTTAAGTTGTCTTGAGGCATATGAAACAACTCTCCCTTCCTGCATAAGCACTGCTCCAAGTCCTCGACATGAAGCATCGCAATACACCTCATAATCCTTGGTCTGGTCTAGCAAAATCAACACTGGTGAGGTAACCAAACGTTTCTTCAACTCCTGGAAACTAGCCTCACATTCCTCCGTCCATATGAACTTGGTATCTTTCTTTAATAACTCCGTGATAGGCTTCGCAATCTTGGAGAAATTCTCAATGAATCTCCGGTAGTATCCTGCGAGTCCAAGAAAACTCTGGATCTCTCCCACGGTGGTTGGTGCTTCCCACTTGGTCACGGTATCTACTTTGGTAGGATCTACTGCTATACTTTCTCCAGATATAACGTGTCCGAGGAATCCTACTTCCTTCAACCAAAACTCACATTTGCTGAACTTGGCATATAATTGATGTTCTCTGAGCTTCTCAAGTACCAAACGCAAATGCTCCTTATGCTCCTCTTCATTCTTCGAGTAGACCAGGATATCATCAATGAACACTATGATGAACTTATCCAAAAACTCCATAAATACTTTGTTCATCATGTTCATAAAATATGCGGGTGCGTTAGTCGGACCAAATGACATAACGGTATACTCGTACAGCCCATACCTGGTGGTAAAAGTTGTCTTAGGAATATCCTGTTCTCGAATCTTCAACTGGTGGTATCCTGATCACAGATCGATCTTAGAAAATACCTTAGCTCCTTGCAATCGATCAAACAGATCATTGATCATTGGTAGTGGGTACTTGTTCTTGATCGTTACTTCATTCAACCCTTGATAATCTACAACCATCCTTAACGATCCATCCTTCTTCTCCACTAGAAGTACTGGCGATCCCCAAGGCGAAGAACTTGGGGAATATATCCCTTATCCAGTAACTCCTTAATCTGCTTCTTAATTTCCACCAAATCTTTTGCAGGCATCCTGTATGGTCTCTTTGATATTGGCCCTGTGCCTGGCAATAGCTCAATCAAAAACTCAATATCTCTATCCGGTGGCATGCCTGGCAAATCCTCTGGAAATACTTCAGGGAAATCCTTCACTACTGGTACTTCCTCCTGCACAACTCCTGTTAAGCAATTTACTTGAGTCCTCTTTGGCACATGTCGGGATACATACTTGATCCTTCTCCCTTATGGGGTGGTAAGCAAAATTGACTTACTAGCACATTCAATATTCCCTTCATACTTTGACAACCAATCCATGCCTAATATCACATCCAATCCTTGGGATTCCAATACTATTAGGTCTGAGGGAAAAACATAGTTACCAATCCTTAATGGTAACCGATCACACCATAGACTAGCCATATATTCTGCTCCAGGCGAGGTTACTAACATGGGTGACCTAAGGGCTTGGGTTGACAGGTTATACTTATCCACAAATCCCCTTGAGATGTATGAATGCGATGCACCAGTAACAAAAAGAATGAGTGCAGTAAATGACTTAACCAAAAACTTACCTATTACTGCATCAGGCTGAGCTTCAACCTCCTCCACGCTAACGTGGTTCACCTGTCCCCTGTTGAAAGGGTTTGGCTTCTTCCCAGAGCTTCCATTGCTATTTCCATTTTGTATTTCAGGGCATTCATTGGCATAATGTCCGGTCTTTGAACACTTAAAGCAAGTGAATTGGCTCAGGTCTTTCTTGGCTGGGGTTGATGGGTTGGTGCGATTCTGGCCATTGCTTCCTCCATTCCCATTACCATTCCGGGTGCCATTGTGATTGTGCGAGCTACCTCCTCCATGGGTATGCTGAAAATGTCCTCCCGGTCTAGGGGTAAAACGTGGCTTCTGCTGAGCTCCTGAATTGTACTTTCCTTGTCCATACTTCCTCTTGCGATTCTCAATTTGCTGCTGCTTGCCTTCAATCATAAGAGCACGGTCTACCAACTCCTGGTAGTTGTTGAAGGTTGCTACCATTAACTGCATGCTCAACTCATCATTCAGTCCTTCCAGAAACTTCTCCTGCTTAGCTGCATCCGTAGCAACGTCATCTGGGGCATAACGTGCTAACTTACTAAAGTCCTCCACATACTGGCCTACTGTCCGTCCTCCTTGGCGCAAGTTGCGAAACTCACGCTTCTTCATGGCCATAGCTCCTGCTGAAACATGGGAAGTACGAAAGGCCTGCTGAAACTGGTCCCATGTGACAGTGTCGACAGGGAAAGTGGCTGTGAAATTCTCCCACCATGATGTTGCGGGTCCTTCAAGCTGATGTGCGGCAAACTTCACCTTCTCCGCATCCGTGCATCCTGCTGTGGTCAACTCTCTAGCTGTCTTGCGGAGCCAATCATCTGCTACTATCGGCTCGGTGCTACTGGAAAACACCGACGGATTTAGCCTAAGAAAACAGGCTAAGTGATCAACAGGTGGTGGTGGTGGTGGGTTGTTGTTGTTGTTGTTTCTCTGGTTCTGATTCTGGACTTGCAACTGCATCAATGTGTTCTGCTGTTGGATCAACTAGGTGAGCTCCGGTGGAAAGGTAAATCCGGGGTCACGTCTCGGAGGCATCTGAGGGTTTAGAAAAGATGAGATGTAAGAATAGAGGGGTCTAAAGAGAAAACACTACCCATATGCACATGAGGCAAAAGCAAACAATTCACTTCATTCAATCAAACAAATAAGGGCATACAATCGATCTATCTATCGCAAAAGTGCTCGGGCTACTATATTTACATGGTGGACTACTACTACTGATGAGGTGGTCTACTAGAAATATTCTTCGGTTGCAGACTCCATGATATCTGCTCCAGCTTCATCAACATAGTCATCATCGCTTTCGTCTGGGTCTGAGTCTGTGTCGTCGATGATGATGTAGTCTTCCGGGCTAATCTCCTTGGGTTCTTCGTCTTCATCTACTGGTGTAGGGTCTCCCACAAATACTTCTAGCGTCATAGTTAGGTCGGCATTCTTATCCACCAATACTTCAATTTCCTCTTCATAAACTTCACGTGTAGCCTTGAGTTCTTCCTTCAGTTCCTTGATTCTTGTCCTTGCCTTCTTCAGATCTATCATGTCGGCGCACATCTGTTTCTCCTGTCGTCGAATGTGCTGGTTTAACTCCTGGATAAAAGCTGCAATTAATCTATCCTTCCTGATGCTGATCATCTCACAGTGCTCATCTCGGCGCCCACAAATCTGGTAGATAGTATCCTTGAGATCATTGCGGTAGACTTCTCCAATGCGTCCCATGGCGATGTGAGCTGCCATGCTCTTTCCTAGACTCCAAGTTGGTGCATCAAAAGAAAACTCTATGGGCTCAGTGACTGGCATGAACGTCCTTCCTGGAACTTGAACTTGAATCATCTAGCGCTCTTCTTCAGGTAAAGTGGCATTGTAGGTTCCTGTGAAGCTGGGTACTCCTATGTTCAGGTATCTAGTGACTTCCTTCAAGTGACGTCCAAAGGGTGTATCTTCATCCGGTTGTGTGAACTTGTTCCTTGCATCCGCCATCCTAAAAGAGTAGAAAAGATGAGAGGTCAGAAAGGAAGAGAGTGAATAGTGATCTAGGTCTTTAGCTTAGTGGTCGTGTCCTACAGTCATCGTGTGCTCTGATACCATCTCTGTAGCGACCAGACCTCAAACAGTCTGATCTCTGTGCTCCGGTGTCATCCCTGGATCAGTAATGCTGACACCACATAGTACTCGGAGGATTTATAGCAGAGTAGCAATCACACACTTATTACATCGAGTGTCTCAATAGAGAACTTATTATAATAAATATGGCTTAAGGCCATCTAATAACGATAACAGCAGAAGGCTTGAAAGATAAGTGAGTCCATCAACTCCAATGGCATCACTGAGTATAGAACCACGACCTAAAAACTCCTTAATCGTCGTCTGAAAAGTCTGCAACATTAACGTTGCAGCCCGAAACGGGTCAGCACATGGAATATGCTGTCAAGGTAACACATAGAGAGTAATGGAATGAAACAGCTATACTATATGCATATCTGGCTGGTGGAAAGCTCTATGGTTACAGTTTTGCGTAAAGCCAATTTTTTCCTACTTCAAAGGAATAAATTTATTTAACTATCATGGTAGTTGTTAAACATTGAGAATGGTTGACAACATTCTCAATCCCAATTAAGCATCATCATTAAACAAAACCCAACAAAATTAATTTAGAGTAACATGTTGAGATTCACATGATAATCCAAGTACTAGATACTCAAGATTGTCCATAACCGGGGACGCGGCTAACCATGATTAGTTTATTACACTCTGCAGAGGTTTGCACACTTTTCCCCACAAGACTCGATCGCCTCCGTTTGGTTTCTCGCACTACATGGTGTTTGAGAAGACGGATGACCGAGACATAGTCTTTCAGAAGCGTTAGCACCTTACGATCGGGTAGACCGTACCACCTACATCCCCTACATCTGCTAGTCTACCACTGTAAGAGTTCGCACGACTTAGTTAACTATGCTAGAGCCCATAATAGCTTGTGGCTGCACACGGAAGTTTCTAGTATGAATAGTCTTATGATCCCTTTGAGCCTGGCTGGCGGTCCAAAAGAAAACAGGCAAGTCCTGGAATACCCAGGTGCCTCAATCCACCCAGATGTGTGTTTAAGTTGCCACCTTAGATAAACAATTAATTAACAAACTCACATCTGTCATGGATATCACTCACCCAATCCACGTCTACTAGCATAGCATGACACAATAAGCAAACGTAGAAGTAACTCCCAAAGGTTTGAAAGTAAACAGGTAATAGGTACTACCTCAACTACTTCCCATCCCACAATTTAATTAGATCCTAATCATGCAATGTTTGAGGATTGATCTAATGCAATAAAACTGGGTAGTAGGAAAGGTATGATCAAAGTGTTACTTGCCTTGCTGATGATCCGGGAAACCTAGTGATTCGAAGTAACAAGCGGCGCACTCCGGGTATTCTATCGCAGACAAACAAACAAGCATACAATAAGTACTCATCTAATGCACAGGTAAAAGTCAAATAAGAGATCTAACCAAAAGGTTCAACTTAAGAACTCCGGTTTGCAAAAAGAATCAAATCGAACGAAGCAACGAAAGTCAAACGGCGAAAGAAAACAACTTCGTTCTACTAATCTGGATCTAAGGCAAATTTTACAGTAGCAAAAACTTGTTTAAGTTGGTTAAACGGATAGAGGGTTTCGAGACGAAACTCCAGGCGCTTGAATCGCCTGATTCCGATAAACGAGCGAAAAGTTATACTAAAAAGAAAATCAGATCAGGAATCGCGATCAGAAAAATCGCGGATTAAATCCGAGAAAAAAAAAACGACGAACATTCACTATTTAAATAAATCGGAAAAACCGATCTATTTAAAAAAACCGAAACTAAAAAAACTGACGGAAAAATCGGACGGTTTTTCGAAAAAAATAAACCGGCGCGGATTTCAAGGCGCGGCGAACCTCGGGCGGCGAGGCGGCAGCGTCCGGCGGCGGCGGCGCTGGGGGCTGGGGCGGCTTAGGGTTTCAGCTGAGCCTCCTCCCCCGGCTTATATAGCCTAGTCGGGCCGGAGTCCGGGTCAGACACGGCCCGTTAGGTCGGTTCGTTTTTTTATAAATAATTACACGCAGAAGAAAAATAAAAAGAAATACTAAATGGACTCCAAAAATCCCGAAATAAATTTTCCCGGGCTTCTAAAATCAAGCCGCACAAGGTGAACATTTATTTGGGACCTAAATGCAATTTTAAAAAATGCACATTTTTCCTGAATTCAAATAAAATAACGAAAAACTCCGAAATAAAATCTTATTTGATTTTATTATTAAATCCTCAATATTTCTTTATTTTGGGAAAGTCATTTATTCCCTCTCTCATATTTTTGTAATAGAAATAATTGACGATAAAATAACAAAATCAAATGATCCTATTCTCAAAATTTGAGAAAACTCAAATATGAAAATAACGAAATCCCCAACTCTCTCCGTGGGTCCTTGAGTTGCGTAGAATTTCTAGGATCAACTAAAATGCAAAATTAAAATATAATATGCATAGATGATCTAATGTATATCATTCCAAATTGAAAAATTGGGATGTTATAGGCAAACAATGTGGAGGCACGTTGGCGATTGGGGGAGGGGGAGATGGGCAGCGACCGGCTCAGGCTAGGGTTTTTTTGGGGGGGGTGAGGCCGCGGACCGGCTCGGCTAGTTTTTTTGGCGGTGGGGGAGGCCACAGTCGGCTCCGATTAGGGTTTTGGGAGGGGAGGGGGGCGTCGACGCCGAGGATTTATACGGGTCCAATAGGGGGTAGAGGAGAGGAAATAGGATTCAGGGAGGATTCGAGTGATTGTTCGAATTGGAGGAGAAATGGGCATTTTTTTAGGCTTAACCCCTCAATTTTTTGACAAGTTTCTTTAGGGGTGGTTTAGTCAGGGTACAACTCCTCAAAAGGTTCCTTCTTGAGAAGTTACACGATTGGTTTCCAGGGATAGAGACTAGAGATGCCCTAAGTTTGGGCCGCCGCCGGCGGTTCCTCCCGCCGAACCCTACTCCGCTCTGGATCCTCCCCAACACCATCCCGCCGCCCCTCCCGCCGGCGCGATCAGACCAATCCATGGTCGGTTAGATTCCGCGTGAGGTTTTCGCCGGGGGTCGTCTTGGATTCCGCGTCGGTTCCGAGTCGATCGAGGAGCCCTTTCCATATCCAACACGCGGCAACTCGATCGATCGAGTTCGCGTCCCCCAAGAACTCGGCGCCCCGTCTCGCCGAGATTATATATAGGCCCGCGAGCTCCACGAAGATCCCCCGTCATTGCGGCGGCGTCCAATCCAAATCCAAAGAGAACTCATGAGAGGGGATCGATCGGCCATGAGGGTCACCCGAGGTATGCACCTGGAGGCCGAGGTCGCCCGGGACGTGTGGCGCGCCGGCGAGGTGGTCTGGGGCAACGGACACTCGTACGTCCTGCGGTGGTTCGACGGCGGCCCAGACTCCGGGCGCATCCCGAGGGCGGGCGTCCGGCCGCTCCCGGATCCAGCCGTCAAGCTGCCGGCGGACCTCGCCGCCGGCGACGACGTTGATGTGTTCCACAGCAACCTGTGGAAGCGCGCCAAGGTCGTGGGCGCCGCCGGCCACGGTCAGTTCGAGGTCAAGATCGCCGACTCGACCGAGGTCGTTGAGGCCGACCTGAGCGTGCTACGGCCCTGTATGGTGTATGGCGGAGGGGAGAAAGGCTGGGCTGTGATCCAGAAGGTAACGCCATCGTTGTCCCCTTCATCTTCTCCCCACTCGCGGCCTCCTCCTCTTAGATTCAGTAACGTCTGCAGATTCTTGTTTCGCTGACGGCGTCTTGCCCTGTTTCTTCTTCTTTCTCTTCGCACCAGGGTGACAAAATCCCCGTCGCAAGCGCCCAGCCATGGCGCCCCGTCGCTGGCAAGAACATCAAAAGCAAAGCCAATATCAATGGAGGCGGCAAGTTCGCCGCGCATGCCACCAATCTCAATCTGGGCGGCAAGACTAAGCGGAGCAACTACGCGGTGGACGCCGACATTGTCCAGGACGTCAAGAGATTTCAGGGCAACGTCTTCTTGGCCAAGAGAGAACCCGCAGCAAGGTACGGTGACAGCAACATAGAGGTGATGGATGTACACCCAAGCCATTACCTCAAGAAACGGGAGCAGGAGACCAGCAACAAACCCAACGATGAAGAAATTGATGTGGTCGGAGGAGGAACGGACAGCGACAGCGACGATGATTCCAACAGTAGCAAGTCTGATCCATCGTCATCTGCTGACAGCAGCGACGGAGACAGCAGCAGCAGCAGTGGCAGAAGCAACAGCAACGGCGGCCGCGCAGTTCCCGTCACCGGCGAGCATTGCCAAGAAAATCAAGAAGCTGCGACTCCAAGCTGCGAGGAAGAAGAGGAGCAAGATTCCGAGGAGAGGACAGAGTCCCATGCCAGCGCGGGAATGCACCACCGCCTGGCCGATGAGGAACAGGTGGTGATGGTGAAGCAAGATCAGCAGGTAGAGGAGCATGATCACCGCGTCCATGGCCTGGAGCTGGAGGCCTACGTGAGCGTCATGAAGGCCTTCTACTTCACGGGGCCGCTGACCTGGGCCAAGGAGGAGCTGCTGTCCGACCTCCGCCTGCAGCTCCACGTCTCCAGCGACGAGCACCTGCGAGCGATATGGCGTCTCAAGGGGAAGAAGTAAAGAAACTGCAGGCAGGCGTTTCAGTTCAACGGCGGCTATTGCTGATTGCTCTAGTTTGTAACCTGTCAATCTGTGATAGATTACTGTACGTAGTTGGGAGTGTCAAGTCAGTCATCAGTTGACTGGATTTGATTTGGATCTCAGCCAAAGTTTGATTATGATCATTTTGGGTCCCAGTCAAATTTTGATTTTGAAATTTGGGCCTGGATCATCGGTTCCAACTTCCAAAATTATTGCTGATTGCTAATTTGTCACCGGTGATAATTCATTGTAGTTGGGACTTGGGAGTGTCTAATGATCATTGGACTGAAATTGATTTGGGTCTCAGTCAAATTTTGATTTTGATTGCTAACTTGTAACCTGTCAATCTGTGAGAGATTAGTGTACGTAGTTGAGAGTGTCAGTCATCAGTTGACTGAATTTGATTTGGATCTCAGTGGAAGTTTGATTTTGATTTTGGGTCTCAGTCAAATTTTGATTTTGAATTTGGGTCCCAGTCGTAGGTTCCAACTTCCAAACTTATTGCTGATTGCTAATCTGTCACCGGTGATAGATCATTGTAGTTGGAGTGTCTAACGATCATTACACTGAAATTGATTTGGGTCTCAAGTCAAATTTTGATTTTCATTGCTAGTTTGTCACCTGTGAATCTGTGATAGATTACTGTAGTTGGGAGTTTCAGTCATCAGTTGACTGAATTTGATTTGGATCTCCGTCAAAGTTTGATTTTGATCATTTTGAGCCCCATTCAAAATTTGATTTTGAATTTGGGTCTCAGTCATCAGTTCCAACTTCCAAACACTTAGATTCTGTGTGTTTGGGATAGTCCTGACGGTGGACTCAACCACTGAAATCTGAAAAATGAAAAACCTCTGCTCTGTTTTTATCAGCAGCTCTACAAATTGGAAGGCTCCAAATAATTGACAAAATCCAAAAGTCTCCACAAATATGAATGGAAAACTAAAGAAAAGATTAGTAGACCAGCAAGAAAATAGTGAAAAATAGTGGAAACTGAAGATTCATCTGCTGATGGAGAAAAGAGCTGACATATATTGTGATGTGAGTATGTGACAAAGACCTGACGTATATTGTGATGCAAAATTCTTCAATAAAGAGAATGGTCAAAAGATAAAGACCGAAGAAAGAGAATGAAAAACAAACCCATGACAAGGGAAAAAGAATGAGAAAATCAACTGAAGGTCTGATGACTGGTAAAATAAGTAACCTTTCTATGCTGATAGACTAGATCCTACCATAACTACAGCTGAATAATACACATCCAATCCAATCCTATTAACTTGAAACTTCTTTTCAAGTCAATAGACAACATACTATAAGGATAAGGATAAAAAGTGAGCAAGTTGGGTTAAAAAATAGAGCCATGGGTCATACAAAAACATGAAAGACAGATACCGGAAGCAGTATGAATAATGAAACTGAAGAATAAAAATACTATATAGGTTGAACATTGACAGTCTAACTTGTATAACAAAGCTGTATGATAACACGAAGAATACTGAAGGGCTGAAGAAGACTTGAGGATAAACTAGAAACATACTAGGGAAGAATCGATATTAGTTCATCTGCTCACGTCATTTACTCTGATACAAGTGATGGACTGAACAATGACTGAAGTAATAAACTGATGGAATGAACAAAATATTCGAGCATTGACTAGAACATTTCCTGCAAATCAGAAATTCAAAAAGATTATCAAAGTCATGATGCAAACATGAAAAACATCTGTCAATCAAGAGCAATGAGTGGGTCATGATTTGTATTATTTTAACATAATGGGCGCAGTTTGCAAATATTACAAATGATTTGCATGGCGTTGTTCAGTTTCTCAATATTACTGCATCGATAATACATGAACAGATGTTATTACAGCTTACAGGAAAAAAAACAGAAAATCTCATTCACTTACAAGTTAGACCAGGTTAAGAAAAGTTAGGGCCTCCAGACCGACGCCACTTATTGAGTTGCTGAGCTGATAACATCCTCAGAACCCAACATGCGCAGGACCGGCTAGCACATATTGCCTTAACTTGTGTTCCTAAAACTACAAGGATCTGATGGAGTTCCTCAGATTCTCAGCAGCTCTGCTATGTCCTAGACGGCAAGACTTGTTCAGGTATTAACGAAAGGACACCGGCATTTTGTTAACTACTGTAGTTGAAAGGTCAGAAAGGAAACAATCAGATAAAGCATAACATATAATCATTTTGTTTTTTAGTCTACCTACATTTTTCTCAGCTAATATACTGATGCTACCACACATAATCATACAACATGAACGAAAATGGCCTTTAGCTTCAAGAAAAGGGATTAATGCCGCAAAATGCAACATGCCGGTGAGCAAATCACAACTGACAAGATCAATGTGCAAAGTCCCTTGCTGATTCATCACTATATCCGAGCTTTGATTAAGCAGGAAAGTGGCATGCAAGAGTGCTTACAGTCCAGTACGCAAAGGTTTGGGCTGTACACGAACTGAGCAAGAGCTCTGAAAAAATAGCGCCATAGCACTGCTCGAAAGCTTCCGGGCTGGCTCGCAGTAATTTTCATCCTGCAGCACGCCAGGCCTGGATGTCCTCCCTAATGAGGTCAAGGATGCGCTCGGTGGCAGTAACTCCCTATGAGCAGAAACTGAGAACAGACGGACGAAACTACAGATTTGACTTCCCCCCCAAAAAAATTCGGGCGCAGAACCAAACCAACCTCCTAGGCGGCGCCAGCAGCTCCCGACCGTCTCACCCAGCATCATAATGCCCTCCCACTGGAGAAGCATGAAGTGCATTCATGATTTTCTCCTTCAGTGCTTTATCATTGCCCAATACTATTTTGCCTTTATATCGAAGGAGTCAGCCATTAATGTGTAATGAGACTCTGGAAGAGGAGGTGTGATGCCATATATTTCTGTAGCAATTCTTTTGTCACAGGATCTGTCACATAGCTCTTTTGTACTTCTTCAATCCATTTAGGAGTAATTGTCCACATGAACATGAGTGATACGGATTTTCTGGACAAAGCATCAGCTATAGTATTTTCCTTTCCTTTTTTGTATTCCACCACATACTCTAATTCCAAGAGTTTGAGGAGTAATTTGTGCTGTAATCCTTCTGTCATCCTATGTCCAGTGATATATTTGAGACTCTCATGATCTGTTTTAATGATGACTTTTCCTCCTAGAAAATAGTGCCTCCCCTTTTTAATGGCCTCAAGTACTGTTAATGCCTCTTTCTCATATATTGATAGACTATCATTCTTTGGTCTCAAAGCAAAGTTTTAGTGGGGCAATAGCTCTGCCCTTTTGCATCAGAACTGCCCTTAAACCATTCTTTGAAGCATCAACTTCTAAAGTGAGTTCAGCAAAGTTTGGCAAAGCTAGAACAGGAGCAGTGACCAATGCCATTTTTAGTTGTTGAAAGGCATTTTCCTGAGCTTCATACCACTGAAATGCTCCCTCCTTGAGCATATCATACTGGAGTCTAAATATCCTGCCATAATGTTTTATGAACCTCCAGTAGTAGCCAGATAAACCCATAAAGCTCCTTAGTTGTCTCACTGAAACATGAGATTTCCACTCAGTTACAACAACAATCTTAGCAGGGTCAGTGGCTACACCTTGTCCAGAAAATAATATGACCTAGGTAATCGTCCACCTGAGGAACTCCAAATATGCACTTGCTTTGCTTAGCAAATAATTGATTTTCCCTAAGGAGAGTAAGGACAATTTCTTAAGTGTTTCAGGTGTGATTTCAGATTGGCCGCATGCATCGATCTGATGTAGAGGACAGGGGAAAATCCTCCTTTAAAAAAGTGTGATTTCAGATCTGGAATATTTTGGCAATAGTGCCGTTAGGGTAATTTTTTAGATCAACGTTTGAACCCCGCTGAAAGAGACTGTGCACCTGCGTGTGTGCCAATCTTTGTAGACATATTTTATAATTATTGACTGTTTTCAATGTTAGCATTACTGTAGGCAATCGGCAATATTTCATATGCCTTTTTTATCGTCCATCCTTGCTTTAAGCGGTTGATACTCATATACTGTTTTCCCACTATTTCATTATTTTTGCTATACAACTGATTTTTTTCATTTGTGTATCTTTTAAAGAAATCGGTTAGTTGTTTGGTGGTATTGGTTAGTGTGCGCTGTAGGATCAAAAGTATGTCTAGAGGGGGGTAATTAGACTACTTGACCAAATAAAAACCTAATCTTTTCCCAATTTTAGATGTAGTCACAGTTTAGCAAATCTAGCAAGTCAAGCATCACCCTACACATGCAATTCTAAGAGTATAGCAGCGGAAAGTAAGACATTGCACATGTAAATAAAGGAGGGGTTTGGAGAAGGCAAACACAATGGGGACACGATGATTTTTGGCGTGGTTTCGATAGGTGGTGCTATCATACGCCCACGTTGATGGAGACTTCAACTCATGAAGGGTAACGGATGCGCGAGTCCATGGAGGGCTCCACCCACGAAGGATACACGAAGAAGCAACCTTGTCTATCCCACCATGGCCATCGTCCACGAAGGACTTGGCTCACTGGGGTAGATCTTCATGAAGTAGGCGATCTCCTTGCCCTTACAAACTTCTTGGTTCAACTCCACATTATGTCGGAGGCTCCCAAATGACACCTAACAAATCTAGGAGACACCACTTTTCGAAAGGCAATAGATGATGTGTAGACGATGAACTCCTTGCTCTTGTGCTTCAAATGATAGTCTCTCCAACACTTAACTCTCTCTCATAGATTTTGCTATGGTAGAACAAGGATTTGAGTGGAAAGCAACTTGGAGAAGGCTAGAAATCTAGATTCAAATGGTAGGAATGGAATCCCTTAATCTCAACACATGAGTAGGTGGTTCTCTCTTAGAAAATGAGTAGTGGAAGTGTATGCACGTTCTGATGGCTCTCTTACTAAGTAAGAGGGGGTGGATGGGTATATATAGCCTCCACACGAAATCCAACCGTTACACACTTCTGACTCAACTTGGTGGCACCGGTCAGAATTCTCGGTGGCACCGACCTGTGTAAAAGATATGAACTTTAGGAGTCTTGGTGGGACCAACTGAAAACATCTCGGAGGGACCGATGTGCAATGGTAAAGGCAAACCTTGTTTCGGTGACACCAATTGCATCAACTCGGTAGGACCGAAGTGAAGCAATGAGGCAACAAAAGGTTGGCAAGCCATCTCGGTCGCACCAATTGCAAAACTCGGTCAGACCGAAATAATTGCAACATTTGAGCAACCAGATCATCGACAACACCTCATCCCCTTTTTATAGTATTGTCTTTCCTATGGACTCAATGTGATCTTGGATAACTTAACCAAAGATGTAGAGTCTTGAGATTTTGCCAATCCATGTCCTTAGCATTTTGAGGGGTCCACAATCACTAGTCCTTGCCATGCCAATCATTAAACTTCCTGAAATCTTTAACTACAATGCCTATTAGTTCAATGAGATATATGTTGTTATTAATTATCAAAACCACTCGGGGATTAGTTGCATTTTCATGCGTGCATGCATTGATTGAGGTTCTAGGTTCGACCCACAGTTTTTACAAGTTTATGGACTAAATCATTATGGATTGCACAAGTTTGTGGATCTTCGGTGCTTTACCTCGAGTAGATCATCCGATAGGAGCATTGCATTCATAGAATAAGTGAATTGATATGCACCGCCGTCTTCAAGAAGTGGCACCGTCAGACCAGGCAGGTTGTCACGATATTGCCGTCCACCGCTCGCCAGCCATCACCGAACCTTGGGTACAAGGAGGAAAAAACGACCTCCGTGAACCTTTTATATAAACCCCGTGAGTTCGTTGCGTGCAAATCCCACAAAAGTCCTGGTGATTGTGTTGGCAGCGTCCAAAGACAACGCAGGAGAGGGCATCAAGGGAACAGAGCTAGTCCAAACAATTTTTTCACTCGGGACTCTGTAAAACAATTATTTTTTATACCATACATTTATACTTATTCTAAACTAAGTGCAGCATATAACAATTTTATTAATACACTTTTCTATTATACTTATCCACATAATAATGTTTTCAAATAATAGTTGTATTATTCATTGTTATACAGTTGTAATGTATATTCTTAAAATTTGATTCTACGAAATTTAAATTGTATGATATTCCAAAAATTATCTTTCTTGTTAAAAAATCATTTGAATTAATTTTCTAACATTGCATGAATTGTGTAGTACTTATACATATATTTGCATATCTATGCGTGTGTCCATTTATCTTTTAATATTATTGAATGTCGTGGTAGAAAATTCTAAATCAAAACTATTTTAATAGTGGTTTCTACAGTATATTAGTCAACTATATTCATAGAAACTTCTAGAAATGCGGCATCCAAGTTGGGTTCAATAATAGAACCGTCGAAAAACCAAATATGTTCTTGGTTGTAGTTTTGTGTATGATTCGATTATCTCACATGCTCATCTATATTCACTTAGTTTGATTTAGTGCAAATGGGATCCCTAGCCGTTTTTCAAATGAAAATAGTGCATTGGTTAAACATTGTGATCTAATTATCATAAATTTCATTATGATACTAAGACATCCATGTAAAGAATAACTTCAAAGTTGAGACACTTATTTTGGGACGGAGGGAGTACTATTTAGGTCATAATCTTAATTAACATTTTATTTAATACGTGGTATTTTTAGTCAATGCCATACATATGCTTCCTACCCCAATTTAAATTAGGTTAGTTTACTTCATCACCACCCTATGTCATTGTAAACAATATTTAAACTTGATGTGTAGCTAAACGAGATGGAACCCTTCCTAAATGTGAAGTATCGTGGTGTGTGATCCATACTTCACTTAACTCGGTCAATAATTGCTTCAGATTGTGTTGCATATCAACCTTTGCGGACCATGTCGTTGCATTGCATGAATATGCTGGATCTTTCGCCGTAGCTATAAGATTGCATTTGTTGCTTGTGTTTTCAGTGTTCTTTACTTCTTTGCGGATAGGACACGAAGATGATGTGAGCCACGTGCAAGGCCTGCTCTTCTACCATGCATGGCCATTAGGCAAGGATGACCATTACCCTGGATACTTGTACTAGCTTTACTTGCACTAGGTTCACGATGTTGTAGTTATGTTGTGATGCCTATCACTTGCATAGCTTCTTGAGCTCCACATATGACCTAATATCCTGTACCTAGCACACCATGTTGCTTTATATGTTGCTCGCTAACCTACTTGCTGTAGTATGCATGCTTATGTTGCAACAGTTGCCATGTTATATTCTTATGCCTTGCTTCCTTTGGGGTCATTTCAATTATGCCATGCTTCTAGAGGTGAAACTTATGATATGGACATAACTATGATTGCAATTAGGACGGTAATGGTGAAAGACACGAGTAGTTTGCCTTGGTGTTTTGTTCCACACAAGCCGACCTAGGACCCGAGTTCATCTTCTCTTGATCCAATAATCAGTATGCTAACTATGTGCGGGGACGACCTATGCCCCCCCTCGATTGGTAGTCTACGACTGCATTCTTTGTCCGATAGCCGCAACTCGGGGTACTCATTTCTTTTTGTTGTTGTTGGGGAACGCAGTAATTTCAAAATCTTCCTACGCACACGCAAGATCATGGTGATGCATAGCAATGAGAGGGGAGAGTGTCGTCCACGTACCCTCGTAGACCGTAAGCGGAAGCGTTATGAGAACGCGGTTGATGTAGTCGTACGTCTTTATGATCCGACCGATCCAAGTACCAAACGTACGACACCTCCGAGTTCAGCACACGTTCAGCTCGGTGACGTCCCACGAACTCCGATCCAACAGAGCTTCGAGGGAGATTTCCGTCAGCACGACGGCGTGATGATGGTGATGATGATGCTACCAACGCAGGGCTTCGCCTAAGCACCGCTACGATATGAGCGAGGTGGATTATGGTGGAGGGGGGCACCGCACACGGCTAAAAGATCAACTGATCAACTTGTGTGTCTTGGGGTGCCCCTGCCCTCGTATATAAAGGAGCAAGGGGGGAGGCCGGCCGGCCCTACCAGGGCGCGCCAAGAGGATGAGTCCTCCTCCTAGCGGGAGTAGGACTCCCCTTTCCTAGTCCCACTAGGAGGGGGAAGGAAGGAGGGGGAGAGGGGGAAAGGCAAGGGGGGCGCCCCCCTTCCTTGTCCTATTCGGACTCAAGGGGAGGGGGTGTGCGGCTTGTTGGAAATATGCCCTAGAGGCAATAATAAAATGGTTATGTTGGGGAACGTAGCAGAAATTCAAAATTTTCTACGCATCACCAAGATCAATCTATGGAGTAATCTAGCAACGAGGGAAGGAGAGTGCATCTACATACCCTTGTAGATCGCTAAGCGGAAGCGTTCAAGTGAACGGGGTTGATGGAGTCGTACTCGCCGTGATCCAAATCACCGATGATCCTAGTGCCGAACGGACGGCACCTCCGTGTTCAACACACGTACGGCCCGGTGACGTCTCCTACGCCTTGATCCAGCAAGGGGAGAAGGAGAGGTTGGGGAAGACTCCATCCAGCAGCAGCACGACGGCGTGGTGGTGGTGGAGGAGCGTGGTACTCCAGCAGGGCTTCGCCAAGCACCGCAAGAGACGAGGAGGGAGAGGGGTAGGGCTGCGCCAAGAAGGAGATTGAATCATGTCTATGGCAGCCCAAAACCTCAAGTATATATAGGGGAGGGGAGGGGCTGCGCCCCCACCTAGGTTTCCACCCCTAGGGGTGGCGGCCAGCCCTAGATCCCATCTAGGGGGGCGGCCAAGGGGGGAGAGAGGGGGGCGCACCACTAGGTGGGCCTTAGGCCCATCTGAGCCTAGGGTTTGCCCCCTTCCACTCTCCCTTACGCCTTGGGCCTTGGTGGGGGGGGGGGCGCACCAGCCCACCAGGGGCTGGTCCCCTCTCACACTTGGCCCATGCAGCCCTCCGGGGCTGGTGGCCCCACTTGGTGGACCACAGGGACCCTCCCGGTGGTCCCGGTACATTACCGATAAAACCCGAAACTTTTCTGGCGACCAAAACAGGACTTCCCATATATAAATCTTTACCTCCAGACCATTCCGGAACTCCTCATGACGTCCGGGATCTCATTCGGGACTCCGAACAACATTCAGTAACCACGTATATCTATTCTCTATAACCCTAGCGTCATCGAACCTTAAGTTTGTAGACCCTACGGGTTCGGGAACCATGCAGACATGACCGAGACATTCTTCGGTCAATAACCAACAGCGGGATCTGGATACCCATGTTGGCTCCCACATGCTCCACGATGATCTCATCGGATGAACCACGATGTCAAGGACTTAATCAATCCCGTATACAATTCCCTTTGTCTAGCGGTACGATACTTGCCCGAGATTCGATCGTCGGTATCCCGATACCTTGTTCAATCTTGTTACCGGCAAGTCTCTTTACTCGTTCCGTAACACATCATCCCGTGATCAACTCCTTGATCACATTGTGCACATTATGATGATGTCCTACCGAGTGGGCCCAGAGATACCTCTCCGTTTACACGGAGTGACAAATCCCAGTCTCGATTCGTGCCAACCCAACAAACACTTTCGGAGATACCTGTAGTGTACCTTTATAGCCACCCAGTTACGTTGTGACGTTTGGCACACCCAAAGCACTCCTACGGTATCCGGGAGTTGCACAATCTCATGGTCTAAGGAAATTATACTTGACATTAGAAAAGCTTCAGCATACGAAGTACATGATCTTGTGCTAGGCTTAGGATTGGGTCTTGTCTATCACATCATTCTCCTAATGATGTGATCCCGTTATCAACGACATCCAATGTCCATGGTCAGGAAACCGTAACCATCTATCGATCAACGAGCTAGTCAACTAGAGGATTACTAGGGACATGGTGTTGTCTATGTATCCACACATGTATCTGAGTTTCCTATCAATACAATTCTAGCATGGATAATAAACGATTATCATGAACAAGGAAATATAATAATAACCAATTTATTATTGCCTCTAGGGCATATTTCCAACAGGTTATTATTATATTTCCTTGTTCATGGTAATTGTCTATTGTTCATGCTATAATTGTGTTATCCGGAAATCGTAATACATGTGTGAATACATAGACCACAACATGTCCCTAGTGAGCCTCTAGTTAACTAGCTCGTTGATCAATAGATAGCCATGGTTTCCTGACTATGGACATTGGATGTCATTGATAACGGGATCACATCATTAGGAGAATGATGTGATGGACAAGACCCAATCCTAAGCATAGCACAAGATCATGTAGTTCGTTTCTAGAGCTTTTCCAATGTCAAGTATAATTTCCTTAGACCATGAGATTGTGTAACTCCCGGATGCCGTAGGAGTGCTTTGGGTGTGCCAAACGTCACAACGTAACTGGGTGACTATAAAGGTATACTACAGGTATCCCCAAAAGTATCTGTTGGGTTGACACGGATCGAGACTGGGATTTGTCACTCCGTATGACGGAGAGGTATCTCTGGGCCCACTCGGTAATGCATCATCATAATGAGCTCTATGTGACCAAGTGTTTGGTCACGGGATCATGCATTACAGTACGAGTAAAGTAACTTGCCGGTAACGAGATTGAACGAGGTAGTGGGATACCGACGATCGAATCTCGGGCAAGTAACGTACCGATTGACAAAGGGAATTGAATACGGGATTGATTGAATCCTCGACATCGTGGTTCATCCAATGAGATCATCGTGGAACATGTGGGAGACAACATGGGTATCCAGATCCTGCTATTGATTATTGACCGGAAAGTCGTCTCGGTCATGTCTGCGTGTCTCCCGAACCCGTAGGGTCTACACACTTAAGGTTCGGTGACGCTAGGGTTGTAGAAATATCAGTATGCGGTAACCCGAAAGTTGTTCGGAGTCCCGTATGAGATCCCGGACGTCACGAGGAGTTCCGGAATGGTCCGGAGGTGAAGATTTATATATAGGAAGTCCAGTTTCGGCCATCAGGAAAGTTTCGGGGGTAATCGGTATTGTACCGGGACCACCGGAAGGGTCCCGCGGGTCCACCGGGTGGGGCCACCTATCCCGGAGGGCCCCATGGGCTGAAGTGGGAGGGGAACCAGCCCCTGGTGGGCTGGTGCGCCCCCCATGGGCCTCCCCCTGCGCCTAGGATTGGAAACCCTAGGGGTGGGGGCGCCCCACTTGGCTTGGGGGGCAAGTCCCCCTTGGCCGCCGCCCCCCTTGGAGATCCCATCTCCTAGGGCCGGTGCCCCCCTAGGGGCCCTATATATAGTGGGGGAGGGAGGGCATCCGTACCCAAGTCCCTGGCGCCTCCCTCTCCCCTCGTAACACCTCTCTCTCTCTCTCTCGTTGGAGCTTGGCGAAGCCCTGCCGAGATCACCGCTGCTTCCACCACCACGCCGTCGTGCTATTGGATCTCCATCAACCTCTCCTTCCCTTGCTGGATCAAGAAGGAGGAGATGTCTTCCCAACCGTACGTGTGTTGAACGCGGAGGTGCCGTCCGTTCGGCGCTCGGTCATCGGTGATTTGGATTACGACGAGTACGACTCCATCAACCCCGTTCTCTTGAATGCTTCCGCTCGCGATCTACAAGGGTATGTAGATGCACTCCCCTCTCCCTCGTTGCTAGACGACTCCATAGATTGATCTTGGTGATGCATAGAAAATTTTAAAATTCTGCTACGTTCCCCAAAAGTGGCATCATGAGCTAGGTCTATGCGTAGTTTCTATGCACGAGTAGAACACAAGTTGTTGTGGGCGTTGATTTTGTCAATTTACTTGCCGTTACTAGTCTTATCTTGATTCGGCGGCATCGTGGGATGAAGTGGCCCGGACCGACCTTACACATACGCTTACGTGAGACTGGTTCCACCGACTGACATGCACTAGTTGCATAAGGTGGCTAGCGGGTGTCTGTCTCTCCCACTTTAGTCGGATCAGATTCGATGAAAAGGGTCCTTATGAAGGGTAAATAGAAATTGGCATATCACGTTGTAGTTTTGACGTAGGTAAGAAACATTCTTGCTAGAAACCTATAGCAGCCACGTAAAAAACTTGCAACAACAATTAGAGGACGTCTAACTTGTTTTTTGCAGCATGTGCCATGTGATGTGATATGGCCAAAAGGATGTGATGAATGATATATGTGATGTATGAGATTGATCATGTTCTTGTAATAGGAATCACGACTTGCATGTCGATGAGTATGACAACCGGCAGGAACCATAGGAGTTGTCTTAATTTATTTATGACCTGCGTGTCAATATAAACATCATGTAATTACTTTACTTTATTGCTAAACCGTTAGCCATAGTAGTAGAAGTAATAGATGACGAGACAACTTCATGAAGACACGATTATGGAGATCATGGTGTCATGCCGGTGACGATGATGATCATGGCGCCCCGAAGATGGAGATCAAAAGGAGCAAACGATATTGGCCATATCATGTCACTATTTGATTGCATGTGATGTTTATCATGTTTTTGCTTCTTATTTGCTTAGAACGACGGTAGTAAATAAGATGATCCCTCACAATAATTTCAAGAAAGTGTTCCCCCTAACTGTGCGCCGTTGCGAAAGTTCGTTGTCTCGAAGCACCACGTGATGATCGGGTGTGATAGATTCTAACGTTCACATACAACGGGTGTAAGCCAGATTTACACATGCAAAACACTTAGGTTGACTTGACGAGCCTAGCATGTACAGACATGGCCTCGGAACACAAGAGACCGAAAGGTCGAACATGAGTCGTATGGAATATACGATCAACATGGAGATGTTCACCGATGATGAGTAGTCCGTCTCACGTAATGATCGGACGCGGTCTAGTTGAGTCGGATCATGTATCACTTAGATGACTAGAGGGATGTCTAATATGAGTGGGAGTTCATTAAATAATTTGATTAGATGAACTTAATTATCATGAACTTAGTCTAAAAACCTTTGCAAAATGTCTTGTAGATCAAATGGCCAACGCTCATGTCAACCTCAACTTCAACGTGTTCCTAGAGAAAACCAAGCTGAAAGATGATGGCAGCAACTATACGGACTGGGTCCGGAACCTGAGGATCATCCTCATAGCTGCCAGGAAAGCATATGTCCTAGAAGCACCGCTAGGTGATGCACCCATCCCAGAGAACCAAGACGTTATGAACGCTTGGCAGTCACGTGCTGATGATTACTCCCTCGTTCAGTGCGGCATGCTTTACAGCTTAGAACCGAGGCTCCAAAAGCGTTTTGAGCGACACAGAGCATTTGAGATGTTCGAAGAGCTGAAAATGGTTTTCCAAGCTCATGCCCGGGTCGAGAGATATGAAGTCTCCGACAAGTTCTACAGTTGTAAGATGGAGGAAAATAGTTTTGTCAGTGAGCACATACTCAAAATGTCTGGGTTGCACAATCGCTTGTCCCAGCTGGACATTAACCTCCCGGACGAGGCGGTCATTGACAGAATCCTTTAGTCGCTCCCACCTAGCTACAAGAGCTATGTTATGAACTACAATATGCACGGGATGGTGAAAACTATTCCTGAAGTATTTTCAATGCTGAAATCAGCGGAGGTGGAAATCAAAAAGGAACATTAAATGTTGATGGTCAATAAAACCACTAGTTTCAAGAAAGGAAAGGGTAAGAAGAACTTCAAGAAGGACGGCAAGGGAGTTGCCGCGCCCGGTAAACCAGTTGCCGGGAAGAAGTCAAAGAATGGACCCAAACCTGAGACTGAGTGCTTTTATTGCAAGGGAAAGGGACACTGGAAGCGGAACTGCCCCAAATACTTAGCGGACAAGAAGGCCGGCAACACTAAAGGTATATGTGATATACATGTAATTGATGTGTACCTTACCAGTACTCGTAGTAGCTCCTGGGTATTTGATACCGGTGCGGTTGCTCACATTTGTAACTCAAAACAGGAGCTGCGGAATAAGCGGAGACTGACGAAGGATGAGGTGACGATGCGCGTCGGGAATGGTTCCAAGGTCGATGTGATCGCCGTCGGCATGCTACATCTACATTTACCTACAAGATTAGTTTTAAACCTCAATAATTGTTATTTAGTGCCAGCTTTGAGCATGAACATTGTATCTGTATCTCGTTTAATATGAGATGGCTACTCATTTAAATCCGAGAATAATGGTTGTTCTATTCATATGAGTATGTTTTATGGTCATGCCTCGCTGGTCAATGGTTTATTCTTAATGAATCTCGAACGTGATGTTACACATATTCATAGTGTGAATACCAAAAGATGTAAGGTTGATAATGATAGTCCCACATACCTGTGGCACTGCCGCCTTGGTCACATCGGTGTCAAACGCATGGAGAAGCTCCATACAGATGGACTTTTAGAGTCTCTTGATTTTGAATCATTTGACACGTGCGAACCATGCCTCATGGGTAAAATGACCAAGACTCCGTTCTCCGGAACAATGGAGCGAGCAACCAACTTATTGGAAATTATACATACTGATGTGTGCGGTCCAATGAGCATTGAGGCTCGCGGTGGCTATCGTTATGTTCTCACTCTCACTGATGACTTAAGTAGATATGGGTATGTCTATTTGATGAAACACAAGTCTGAGACCTTTGAAAAGTTCAAGGAATTTCAGAATGAGGTAGAGAATCAACGTGACCGAAAAATAAAATCCTTACGATCAGATCGTGGGGGAGAATATTTAAGTCACGAATTTGGTACACACTTAAGGAAATGTGGAATCGTTTCACAACTCACGCCGCCTGGAACACCTCAGCATAACGGTGTCTCCGAACATCGTAATCGCACTCTATTGGATATGGTGCGATCTATGATGTCACTCACCGATTTACCGCTATCATTTTGGGGATACGCTCTAGAGACAGCTACATTAACTTTAAATAGGGCACCGTCTAAATCCGTTGAGACGACACCGTATGAATTATGGTTTGGGAAGAAACCTAAGCTCTCGTTTCTAAAAGTTTGGGGATGCGATGCTTATGTCAAGAAACTTCAACCTGAAAAGCTCGAACCCAAGTCAGAAAAGTGCGTCTTCATAGGATACCCTAAGGAAACAATTGGGTATACCTTCTACCTCAGATCCGAAGGAAAGATCTTTGTTGCCAAGAACGGGTCCTTTCTGGAGAAAGAGTTTCTCTTGAGAGAAGTAAGTGGGAGGAAAGTAGAACTCAATGAAGTACTGCCTCTTGAACCGGAAAGTAGCGCAGCTCAGGAAGATGTTCCTGTGGTGCCTGCACCGACTAGAGAGGACGTTAATGATAATGATCAAGGTACTTCGGATCAAGTTACTACTGAACTTCGAAGGTCCAGAAGGACACGTTCCACACCAGAATGGTATGGCAACCCTGTCCTGGAAATCATGTTGTTAGACAACGGTGAACCTTCGAACTATGAAGAAGCAATGGCCGGCCTAGATTCCAACAAATGGCTTGAAGCCATGCAATCCGAGATAGGATCCATGTATGAAAACAAAGTATGGACTTTGACAGACTTGCCCGATGATCGGAGATCGATAGAGAATAAATGGATCTTTAAGAAGAAGACAGACGTGGATGGTAATGTTACCATCTATAAGGCTCGACTTGTCGCTAAGGGTTATCGAAAAGTTCAAGGGGTTGACTATGATGAGACCTTCTCACCCGTAGCGAAGCTGAAGTCCAGCCGAATCATGTTAGCAATTGCCACATACTATGATTATGAGATATGGCAAATGGACGTCAAAACGGCATTCCTTAACGGCTTTCTTAAGGAAGAATTGTATATGATGCAGCTAGAAGGTTTTGTCGATCCTAAGAATGCTAACAAGGTATGCAAGCTCCAGCTCTCCATCTATGGGCTGGTGCAAGCATCTCGGAGTTGGAACATTCGCTTTAATGAAATGATCAAAGCGTTTGGGTTTATGCAGACTTATGCAGAAGCCTGCGTTTACAAGAAAGTGAGTGAGAGCTCTGTAGCATTTCTCATATTATATGTGGATGACATACTTTTGATGGGAAATGATATAGAACTTTTGGATAGTATTAAGGCCTACTTGAATAAGTGTTTTTCAATGAAGGACCTTGGAGAAGCTGCTTACATATTAGGCATCAAGATCTATAGAGATAGATCGAGACGCCTCATAGGTCTTTCAGAAAGCACATACCTTGATAAGATATTGAAAAAGTTCAATATGGATCAGTCCAAGAAGGGGTTCTTGCCTGTGTTGCAAGGTGTGAAATTGAGCTCAGCTCAATGTCCAACCACGGCAGAAGATAGAGAAAAGATGAGTGTCGTCCCCTATGCCTCAGCCATAGGGTCTATCATGTATGCCATGCTGTGTACCAGACCTGATGTAAACCTTGTCGTGAGTTTGGTAGGAAGGTACCAAAGTAATCCCAGCATGGAACACTGGACAGCGGTCAAGAACATCCTGAAGTACCTGAAAAGGACTAAGGATATGTTTCTCGTATATGGAGGTGACGAGGAGCTCGTCGTAAAGGGTTACGTCGACGCTAGCTTCGACACAGATCTGGATGACTCTAAGTCACAAACCGGATACATGTATATTTTGAATGGTGGGGCAGTAAGCTGGTGCAGTTGCAAGCAAAGCATCGTGGCGGGATCTACATGTGAAGCGGAGTACATGGCAGCCTCGAAGGCAGCGCATGAAGCAATCTGGATGAAGGAGTTCATCACCGACCTAGGAGTCATACCCAATGCGTCGGGGCCGATCACTCTCTTCTGTGACAACACTGGAGCTATTGCCCTTGCCAAGGAGCCCAGGTTTCACAGGAAGACCAGGCACATCAAGCGTCGCTTCAACTCCATTCGTGAAAATGTTCAAGATGGAGACATAGATATTTGCAAAGTACATACGGATCTGAATGTCGCAGATCCGTTGACTAAACCTCTTCCGCGAGCAAAACATGATAAACACCAGAACTCTATGGGTGTTCGATTCATCACAATCTAACTAGATTATTAACTCTAGTGCAAGTGGGAGACTATTGGAAATATGCCCTAGAGGCAATAATAAAATGGTTATTATTGTGTTGGGGAACGTTGCAGAAAACAAAAAATTTCCTACTCGTTTCACCAAGATCATCTAGGAGTTCATCTAGCAACGAGTCATCGGATGCATCTACATACCTTTGTAGATGGCGCACGGAAGCGTTCAAAAGAACGGTGATGATGTAGTCGTACTCGACGTGATCCAAATCACCGATGACCAGCGCCGAACGGACGGCACCTCCGCGTTCAACACACGTACGGGACGGGAGACGTCTCCTCCTTCTTGATCCAGCAAGGGGGAGGAGAGGTTGATGAAGATCCAGCAGCACGACGGCGTGGTGGTGGATGCAGGGCGTCACAGAAGCAGGGCTTCGCCAAGACTACGAGGGAGAGACGTAACGGGGGGAGATGGAGGCGCCAGGGGCTGGTGTGAAATCCCTCCTCTCCCCCCACTATATATAGGGGTGCCATGGGGGGGCGGCCCTAGTAGATGAGATCTACTAGGGGGGGCGGCGGCCAAGGGGAGGGTTTCCCTCCCCCCCAAGGCACCTAGGGGTGCCTTCCACCACATGGACTCTTCCATGGTGGAAACCCTAGGCGCATGGGCCTATAGGGGCTGGCGCCCCAGCCCACTATGGGCTGGGTTCCCTCCTATTTCAGCCCATGGGGCCCTCCGGGATAGGTGGCCCCACCCGGTGGACCCCGCCTCCGGTGGTCCCGGTACAATACCGATAACCCCGAAACTTGTCCCGATGGCCGAAACAGCACTTCCTATATATAATTCTTTACCTCCGGACCATTCCGGAACTCCTCGTGACGTCCGGGATCTCATCCGGGACTCCGAACAACATTCGGGTTACTGCATATACATATTCCTATAACCCTAGCGTCACCGAACCTTAAGTGTGTAGACCCTACGGGTTCGGGAGACATGCAGACATGACCGAGATGACTCTCCGGTCAATAACCAACAGCGGGATCTGGATACCCATGTTGGCTCCCACATGTTCCACGATGATCTCATCGGATGAACCACGATGTCGAGGATTCAATCAATCCCGTATACAATTCCCTTTGTCAATCGGTATGTTACTTGCCCGAGATTCGATCGTCGGTATCCCAATACCTCGTTCAATCTCGTTACCGGCAAGTCACTTTACTCGTACCGTAATGCATGATCCCGTGACCAGACACTTGGTCACTTTGAGCTCATTATGATGTGCATTACCGAGTGGGCCCAGTGATACCTCTCCGTCTATCCGGAGTGACAAATCCCAGTCTTGATCCGTGTCAACCCAACAGACACTTTCGGAGATACCGTACTATACCTTTATAGTCACCCAGTTACGTTGTGACGTTTGGCATACCCAAAGCACTCCTACGGTATCCGGGAGTTACACGATCTCATGGTCTAAGGAAAGATACTTGACATTGGAAAACTCTAGCAAACGAACTATACGATCTTGTGCTATGTTTAGGATTGGGTCTTGTCCATCACATCATTCTCCTAATGATGTGATCTCGTTATCAATGACATCCAATGTCCATAGTCAGGAAACCATGACTATCTGTTGATCAACGAGCTAGTCAACTAGAGGCTTACTAGGGACATGTTGGTGTCTATGTATTCACACATGTATTACGATTTCCGGATACACAATTATAGCATGAATAATAGACAATTATCATGAACAAGGAATAATAATAACTTTTATTATTGCCTCTAGGGCATATTTCCAACAGTCTCCCACTTGCACTAGAGTCAATAATCTAGTTACATTGTGATGAATCGAACACCCATGGAATTCTGGTGTTGATCATGTTTTGCTCTAGGGAGAGGTTTAGTCAACGGATCTGCTATATTCAGGTCCGTATGTACTTTACAAATCTCTATGTCTCCATCTTGAACATTTTCACGAATGGAGTTGAAGCGACGCTTGATGTGCCTTGTCTTCTTGTGAAACCTGGGCTCCTTGGCAAGAGCAATAGCTCCAGTGTTGTCACAGAAGAGCTTGATCGGCCCCGACGCATTGGGTATGACTCCTAGGTCGGTGATGAACTCCTTCACCCAAATTGCTTCATGTGCTGCCTCCGAGGCTGCCATGTACTCCGCTTCACATGTAGATCCCGCCACGACGCTTGGCAACTGCACCATACCCCTTCACCCATTGCTTCATGTGCTGCCTCCGAGGCTGCCATGTACTCCGCTTCACATGTAGATCCCGCCACGACGCTCTTGCTTGCAACTGCACCAGCTTACTGCCCCACCATTCAAAATATACACGTATCCGGTTTGTGACTTAGAGTCATCCAGATCTGTGTCGAAGCTAGCGTCGACGTAACCCTTTACGACGAGCTCTTCGTCACCTCCATAAACGAGAAACATTTCCTTAGTCCTTTTCAGGTACTTCAGGATATTCTTGACCGCTGTCCAGTGTTCCTTGCCGGGATTACTTTGGTACCTTCCTACCAAACTTACGGCAAGGTTTACATCAGGTCTGGTACACAGCATGGCATACATAATAGAACCTATGGCTGAGGCATAGGGGATGACACTCATCTCTTCTATATCTTCTGCCGTGGTCGGACATTGAGCTGAGCTCAATTTCACACCTTGTAACACAGGTAAGAACCCCTTCTTAGAATGATCCATATTGAACTTCTTCAATATCTTATCAAGGTATGTGCTTTGTGAAAGACCTATGAGGCGTCTCGATCTATCTCTATAGATCTTGATGCCTAATATATAAGCAGCTTCTCCAAGGTCCTTCATTGAAAAACTCTTATTCAAGTAGGCCTTGATGCTGTCCAAAGTTCTATATCATTTCCCATCAAAAGTATGTCATCTACATATAATATGAGAAATGCTACAGAGCTCCCACTCACTTTCTTGTAAACGCAGGCTTCTCCATAAGTCTGCGTAAACCCAAACGCTTTGATCATCTCATCAAAGCGAATGTTCCAACTCCGAGATGCTTGCACCAGCCCATAAATCGAGCGTTGGAGCTTGCACACCTTGTCAGCATTCTTAGGATCGACAAAACCTTCCGGCTGCATCATATACAATTCTTCCTTAAGGAAACCATTAAGGAATGCCGTTTTGACGTCCATTTGCCATATTTCATAATCATAGAATGCGGCAATCGCTAACATGATTCGGACGGACTTCAGCTTCGCTACCGGTGAGAAAGTCTCATCGTAGTCAACCCCTTGAACTTGTCGATAACCCTTAGCGACAAGCCGAGCTTTATAGATGGTCACATTACCATCCGCGTCTGTCTTCTTCTTAAAGATCCATTTATTTTCTATGGCTCGCCGTCGGGCAAGTCAGTCAAAGTCCATACTTCGTTTTCATACATGGATCCTATCTCGGATTTCATGGCTTCTAGCCATTTGTCGGAATCCGGGCCCGCCATCGCTTCTTCATAGTTCGAAGGTTCACCGTTGTCTAACAACATGATTTCCAAGACAGGGTTGCCGTACCACTCTGGTGCGGAACGTGTCCTTGTGGACCTTCGAATTTCAGTAGGAGCTTGATCAGAAGTATCTTGATCATTATCATTAACTTCCTCTCTAGTCGGTGCAGGCACCTCAGGAACATTTTCTTGAGTTGCGCCATTTTCCGGTTCAAGAGGTAATACTTCATCAAGCTCTACTTTCCTCCCACTTACTTCTTTCGAGAGAAACTCTTTCTCTAGAAAGGACCCATTCTTGGCAACAAAGATCTTGCCTTCGGATCTGAGGTAGAAGGTGTACCCAAGTTTCTTTTGGGTATCCTATGAAGACGCATTTTTCCGACTTGGGTTCGAGCTTTTCAGGTTGAAGTTTCTTGACATAAGCATCGCATCCCCAAACTTTCAGAAATGACAACTTAGGTTTCTTAAACCATAATTCATACGGTGTCGTCTCAACGGATTTCGACGGAGCCCTATTTAAAGTGAATGCGGCAGTCTCTAAAGCATAACCCACAAAGATAGCGGTAAATCGGTAAGAGACATCATAGCACCATATCCAATAGAGTGCGATTACGACGTTCGGACACACCATTACGCTGAGGTGTTCCAGGCGGCGTGAGTTGTGAAACTATTCCACATTTCTTAAGTGTGTGCCAAATTCGTGACTCAAGTATTCTCCTCCACGATCTGATCGTAGAAACTTGATTTTCCTGTCACGTTGATTTTCAACCTCACTCTGAAATTCCTTGAACTTTTCAAAGGTTTCAGACTTGTGTTTCATTAAGTAGATATACCCATATCTACTCAATCATCAGTGAGGGTGAGAACATAACGATAGCCACCGCGAGCCTCAACACTCATTGGACCGCACACATCAGTATGTATGATTTCCAATAAGTTGGTTGCTCGCTCCATTGTTCCTGAGAACGGAGTCTTGGTCATTTTACCCATGAGGCATGGTTGCACGTGTCAAATGATTCATAATCAAGAGACTCTAAAAGTCCATCTGCATGGAGCTTCTTCATGCGTTTGACACCTATGTGACCAAGGCGGCAGTGCCACAAGTATGTGGGACTATCATTATCAACCTTACATCTTTTGGTACTCACACTATGAATATGTGTAGCAATACGCTCGAGATTCATTAAGAATAAACCATTCACCATAGGAGCATGACCATAAAACATATCTCTCATATAAATGGAACAACCATTATTCTCGATTTAAATGAGTAGCCATCTCGAATTAAACGAGATCCCGATACAATGTTCATGCTCAAAGCTGGCACTAAATAACAATTATTGAGGTTTAAAACTAATCCCGTAGGTAAATGTAGAGGCAGCGTGCCGACGGCGATCACATCGACCTTGGAACCATTCCCGACGCGCATCGTCACCTCGTCCTTCGCCAGTCTCCGTTTATTCCGCAGCTCCTGCTGTGAGTTACAAATATGAGCAACGGCACCGGTATCAAATACCCAGGAGTCACTACGAGTACTGGTAAGGTACACATCAATTACATGTATATCAAATATACCTTTGGTGTTGCCGGCCTTCTTGTCCGCTAAGTATTTGGGGCAGTTCCGCCAGTGACCCTTCCCTTTGCAATAAAAGCACTCAGTCTCGGGCTTGGGTCCATTCTTTGGCTTCTTCCCGGCAGCTTGCTTGCCGGGCGCGGCCTCCTTGCCGTCCTTCTTGAAGTTTTTTTACCCTTGCCTTTCTTGAACTTAGTGGTTTTATTGACCATCAACACTTGATGTTCCTTCTTGACTTCTACCTCGCTGATTTCAGCATAGCAAATACTTCAGGAATGGTCTTTTCCATCCCCTGCATATTGAAGTTCATCACAAAGCTCTTGTAGCTTGGTGGAAGCGACTGGAGGATTCTGTCAATGACCGCGTCATCCGGGAGATTAACTCCCAGCTGAGTCAAGCGGTTATGCAACCCAGACATAGTGAGTATGTGCTCACTGACAGAACTATTTTCCTCCATCTTACAGCTGAAGAACTTGTCGGAGACTTCATATCTCTCGACCCGGGCATGAGCTGAAAAACCATTTTCAGCTCTTCGAACATCTCATATGCTCCATGTCTCTCAAAACGCTTTTGGAGCCCCGGCTCTAAGCTGTAAAGCATGCCGCACTGAACGAGGGAGTAGTCGTCAACACGTGTCTGCCAAGCGTTCATAACGTCTTGGTTCTGTGGGACGGGTTCACCTAGCGGTGCTTGTAGGACATAATCTTTCTTGGCAGCTATGAGGATGATCCTCAGGTTCCGGACCCAGTCCGTATAGTTGCTGCCATCGTCTTTCAGCTTGGTTTTCTCTAGGAACGCGTTGAAGTTGAGGACTACGTTGGCCATTTGATCTACAAGACATATTGTAAAGATTTTAGACTAAGTTCATGATAATTAAGTTCATCTAATAAATTATAATGAACTCCCACTTAGATAGACATCCCTCTAGTCATCTAAGTATACATGATCCGAGTACTAGGCCGTGTCCGATCATCACGTGAGACGGACTAGTCACATCGGTGAACATCTTCATGTTGATCGTATCTTCTATACGACTCATGCTCGACCTTTCGGTCTTCTGTGTTCCGAGGCCATGTCTGTACATGCTAGGCTCGTCAAGTCAACCTAAGTGTTTTGCATGTGTAAATCTGTCTTACACCCGTTGTATGTGAACGTTAGAATCTATCACACCCGATCATCACGTGGTGCTTCGAAACAACGAACTGTCGCAACGGTGCACAGTTAGGGGGAACACTTTCTTGAAATTATTATGAGGGATCATCTTATTTACTACCGTCGTTCTAAGTAAACAAGATGCAAAACATGATAAACATCACATGCAATCAAATAATAACAGTGACATGATATGGCCAATATCACATAGCTCCTTTGATCTCCATCTTGGGGCTCCATGATCATCTTGTCACCGGCTTGACACCATGATCTCCATCATCATGATCTCCATCATCGTGTCTCCATGAAGTTGCTCGCCAACTATTACTTCTACTACTATGGCTAACGCGTTTAGCAATAAAGTAAAGTAATTTACATGGCGTTTCTCAATGACACGCAGGTCATATAATAAAGACAACTCCTATGGCTCCTGCCGGTTGTCATACTCATCGACATGCAAGTCGTGATTCCTATTACAATAGCATGAACATCTCATACATCACATATAGATCATTCATCATTCATCACAACTTTGGCCATATCATATCACAAACCACTTGCTGCAAAAACAAGTTAGACGTCCTCTAATTGTTGTTGCAAGTTTTACGTGGCTGAATTAGGGTTCTAGCAAGAACGTCTTCTTACCTACGTTAAAGCCACAACGTGATTTGTCAACTTCTATTTACCCTTCATAAGGACCCTGTTCATCGAATCCGCTCCAACTAAGTGGGAGAGACAGACACCCGCCAGCCACCTTATGCAACTAGTGCATGTTAGTCGGTGGAACCGGTCTCACGTAAGCGTACGTGTAAGGTTGGTCCGGGCCGCTTCATCCCACAATACCGCTGAAGCAAGAAAAGACTAGTAACGGCAAGAAAGTTGACAAATCTACGCCCACAACTAATTGTGTTCTACTCGCGCAAGAAGAACTACGCATAGACCTAGCTCATGATGCCACTGTTGGGGAACGTTGCAGAAAACAAAAATTTTCCTACTCGTTTCACCAAGATCATCTAGGAGTTCATCTAGCAACGAGTCATCGGATGCATCTACATACCTTTGTAGATGGCGCACGGAAGCGTTCAAAAGAACGGTGATGATGTAGTCGTACTCGACGTGATCCAAATCACCGATGACCAGCGCCGAACGGACGGCACCTCCGCGTTCAACACACGTACGGGACGGGAGACGTCTCCTCCTTCTTGATCCAGCAAGGGGGAGGAGAGGTTGATGAAGATACAGCAGCACGACGGCGTGGTGGTGGATGCAGGGCGTCACAGAAGCAGGGCTTCGCCAAGACTACAAGGGAGAGACGTAACGGGGAGAGATGGAGGCGCCAGGGGCTGGTGTGAAATCCCTCCTCTCCCCCCCACTATATATAGGGGTGCCATGGGGGGGGCGCCGGCCCTAGTAGATGAGATCTACTAGGGGGGGCGGCGGCCAAGGGGAGGATTCCCTCCCCCCCAAGGCACCTAGGGGTGCCTTCCACCACATGGACTCTTCCATGGTGGAACCCTAGGCGCATGGGCCTATAGGGGCTGGCGCCCCAGCCCAATATGGGCTGGGTTCCATCCTATTTCAGCCCATGGGGCCCTCCGGGATAGGTGGCCCCACCCGGTGGACCCCCGGGACCCTTCCGGTGGTCCCGGTACAATACCGATAACCCCGAAACTTGTCCCGATGCCCGAAACAGCACTTCCTATATATAATTCTTTACCTTCGGACCATTCCGGAACTCCTCGTGACGTCCGGGATCTCATCCGGGACTCCAAACAACATTCGGGTTTCTGCATATACATATCTTCACAACCCTAGCGTCACCGAACCTTAAGTGTGTAGACCCTACGGGTTCGGGAGACAAGCAGACATGACCGAGATGACTCTCCGGTCAATAACCAACAGCGGGATCTGGATACCCATGTTGGCTCCCACATGCTCCACGATGATTTCATCGGATGAACCACGATGTCGAGGATTCAATCAACCCCGTATGCAATTCCCTTTGTCAATCGATATGTTACTTGCCCGAGATTCGATCGTCGGTATCCCAATACCTCGTTCAATCTCGTTACCGGCAAGTCACTTTACTCGTACCGTAATGCATGATCCCGTGACCAGACACTTGGTCACTTTGAGCTCATTATGATGATGCATTACCGAGTGGGCCCAGTGATACCTCTCCGTCATACGGAGTGACAAATCCCAGTCTTGATCCATGTCAACCCAACAGACACTTTCGGAGATACCCGTAGTCTACCTTTATAGTCACCCAGTTACGTTGTGACGTTTGGCATACCCAAAGCACTCCTACGGTATCCGGGAGTTACACGATCTCATGGTCTAAGGAAAAGATACTTTGACATTGGAAAACTCTAGCAAACGAACTATACGATCTTGTGCTATGTTTAGGATTGGGTCTTGTCCATCACATCATTCTCCTAATGATGTGATCTCGTTATCAATGACATCCAATGTCCATATTCAGGAAACCATGACTATCTGTTGATCAACGAGCTAGTCAACTAGAGGCTTACTAGGGACATGTTGGTGTCTGTTATTCACACATGTATTACGATTTCCGGATAACACAATTATAGCATGAATAAAGACAATTATCATGAACAAGGAAATATAATAATAATGCTTTTATTATTGCCTCTAGGGCATATTTCCAACAATTTTCCAATGTCAAGTATCATTTCCTTAGACCATGAGATCGTGTAACTCCCGGATGCCGTAGGAGTGCTTTGGGTGTGCCAAACGTCACAACGTAAATGGGTGACTATAAAGGTATACTACAGGTATCTCCGAAAGTATCCGTTGGGTTGACACGGATCGAGACTGGGATTTGTCACTCCGTATGACGGAGAGGTATCTCTGGGCCCACTCAGTAATGCATCATCATAATGAGCTCTATGTGACCAAGTGTTTGGTCATGGGATCATGCATTATGGTACGAGTAAAGTGACTTGCCGGTAACGAGATTGAACGAGGTATTGGGATACTGACGATCGAATCTCGGGCAAGTATCGTACCGCTTGACAAAGGGAATTGCATACGGGATTGATTGAATCCTCGACATCCTGGTTCATCCGATGAGATCATCGTGGAACATGTGGGAGCTAACATGGACATCCAGATCCCGCCGTTGGTTATTGACAGGAAAGTCGTCTCAGTCATGTCTGCGTGTCTCTTGAACCCGTAGGGTCTACACACTTAAGGTTCCGTGACGCTAGGGTTGTAGAGATATTAGTATGCGGTAACCTGAAAGTTGTTCGGAGTCCCGGGTGAGATCCCGGGCGTCACGGGGAGTTCCGGAATGGTCTAGAGGTGAAGATTTATATATAGGAAGTCCAGTTTCGGCCATCGAGAAAGTTTCGGGGGTAATCGGTATTGTACCGGGACCACCGGAAGGGTCCCGGGGGTCCACCGGGTGGGGCCTGAAAGTGCGTTATATCGACTAGAGGGGGGTGAATAGGCGATTTTTATGGAAGTCTTCAAAACATGGAAGTTTCGAAGACAAACAATAGAAATAAACCTATTACCATGCAGCGGAAGGTAGACTACACTAGGCAAACCATAGTTATGTATTCAATGAAGTGAAAGCACAATGACTAATAGCAGCTAGGTAGTAAGGATCAGGCAGGAAGATAGTAAGAAGCCAAACAGATCACACAATCACTCAGTGAAGACAAAAGATAGTGCAGACATACAATGACTTCACAAGGAGTAACAGTAAGTAAGGAGGAAGGAAGGATGAGACCAGTGACTCGTTGAAGACAATGATTTGTTGGACCAGTTCCAGTTGCTGTGACAACTGTACGTCTGGTTAGGGCGGCTAGGTATTTAAACCAAAGGACACACAGTCCCGGACACCCAGTCCTGAACACGCAGCTCAGGACACCCAGTCCTCACTGTATTCCCCTTGAGCTAAGGTCACACAGACCTCGCCCAATCACTCTGGTAAGTCTTCAAGGTAGACTTCCGAACCTTCACAGACTTCGTTCATCGGCAATCCACAATGTCTCTTGGATGCTCAGAACGCGACGCCTAACCGGCTGGAGGATGCATAGTCCTCAAGTGTAATAAGTCTTCAGATCACACAGACAAGAAGACTTAAGTGATGCCTAATTCTCTTTGGCTCTGGGTGGTTAGGGCTTTATCCTCGCAAGGAATTCTCTCTCAAAGGCTTCGAGGTGGGTTGCTCTCAAACGACAAAAGCCGTACACTAAATCTGAGCAGCCAACCGTTTATGGTTGTAGGGGGTGGGCTATTTATAGCCACTAGGCAACCCGACCTGATTTGTCTGAAATGACCCTGGGTCACTAAGGAACTGACACGTGTTCCAACGGTCAGATTTCAAACTCACACGGCAACTTTACTTGGGCTACAAGCAAAGCTGACTTGTCCGACTCTGGACAAGATTCGCTCTCATAGTCTTCACTCGAAGACATAGGTTTTGTTTAAGCATCACTTCAGTCATTCTGACTGGTTCTCTTGGACCCCACTTAACAGTACGGTGGTTCCTATGACTCAACACAGAAGAAAAAGAACTACGAAAGATCTAAGTCTTCGAGCTCCATAGGCTTCATGCGGTGTCTTCTCTTGTCATAGTCTTCAATGTGAATATCTTCATATACCACCTTTGACATCAATGTCTTCATACATTTTTAGGGGTCATCTCTGGTAGGAGAACCGAATCAATGAGGGACTTCTACCTATGTTATCCTGCAATTCTCACAAACACATTAGTCCCTCAACTAGGTTTGTCGTCAATACTCCAAAACCAACTAGGGGTGGCACTAGATGCACTTACAATCTCCCCCTTTTTGGTGATTGATGACAAACTAGTTGTAGTTTTCAACGGGGAATACAATATGTGAAATTGTAAAGGATAAGGAATTGTCTTCATAAGTTGCAAGGGCTCCCCCTGAAGATGTGCATATAAGTAATTTGCTTTTGGAATGCAAATGCACATGGCAGGTTGTGCTTGTGGAGATCCACTTCAACTTATGATGACAATCCACTATGCATGTGAAGGTATGTGAAAATAATGACATGCATAATGGAAAATGGACGTCTGCAACATGATCTAAGTGCGGAATTTATCGTCGCACATGCGGAATTTATCATCGCAACACAAGATGGCAAATAAGTAGCAAACGACCATCGAGTTTAAGTGTTACAACTCAAAGAACCAAATGTAGCAAAACGAGAGTTTTAAGCATGAAGCAAAATATAAAGCACCCGCCCATATGGACCCGCTTGAAGACTATCAAACTCATATGCTTCTCCCCTTTTGTCAGTAAGGACCAAAAAGGTTCGAAGACATAGAGCATCTACTCGTTCCCATGAAGAGTAGGTGAAGCAGCAGGGTCGTCAGTGGTGTTTGGCGGTGCAGAAGAACTGGGAGCAGTGTCGACGTGTGCTGAAGGAGGTGGCGATGAAGTAGCATCGTCTTCATCCTCGATCACTCTGGCATTCACAGTTGCAGCAGAGGAAGAGAACTCAGAGTCTTCAAGTGATGGAGTTCGTCGCAGCACTGCCCTTCGAGGAGGTGTGGAGTCAAACTTGAATCGCTTAGAGAAGCCATCCTCTTGAAGATCATCTTCAGAACACATCAGCGGTGGAGAGAGATACACAGTTCTGTTTCTTTGAAGACCAACATACAAGTGATCGTCCCAGAAAATGACATGTGCCTGATGTAGACTTGCGATCCACCTTGTCACCAGCATAATCCGCATCCGAGAATCCAACCAGATCAAACTCTGAGCCCTTTGGATACCATAATCCTAGAGTTGGGGTGTGAGCCAAATATCGAAGAATTCGCTTCACAGCTAAGTGATGCGACTCCTTTGGTGCCGCTTGAAATCGAGCACACATGCAAACACTAAGCATAATATCTGGCCTAGATGCACATAGATAAAGCAAAGAACCAATCATGGAGCGGTATACCTTTTGATCGAACTCTTTACCATTGTCGTTAGGACCCAGATGATGCTTGGCTGTGCATAGGCTTGCACACACCTATCAGCCAGGACCTTCATGCGCTCACGTGAACCCTGAGCTTCTGCACGTTTCTTTAGAAAGGCTTCTTTGAGCTCGTGCAGCATAATCTTGAAGTTCTTCACGTCTTGCACGCTGAGCTTGGCCATATGCTTCTTGAACTGAGATTTCTCATAGTCAATCTTCTGCTTCAGTTCAACAATGCACTGGGCAATGGCTAACTCTGAAGCAATGGCGCCATGGAAGGCGACACTGAGGCCAATGGGTAGTTGGAGATCTTCGAAGCTGATGTTTGGCGTGTCAAACCACTCATCAATGAAGTTGTGGATGATTGTTACATCAAAGAGCGGCAGATCATTGAAGATTTCTGCTTCTTCTTTGCTCTTGATGAGTTGCTCAAGAGTGTCATCTGCAAGATCTTCATCACTTGATAGATCAATGGCATCATTGCGTAGAATGGCAGCAGCAGTTAGTTCTTGGCCGGTGTGTGGCAGAGGCATCTTGACCTTCTGGGGCTTGGAGATGCGTGACAAATCTTCAGACTGCACACTGTCTTCAGGAGGTGCAGTTGCCAGTGGCTTCGCCCGAGAGATTTTTGGTGAAGGGGCAGGCTTTGAAGCTTTAGGCTTCTTCAACTTCTTTGGCTTCGGCGCTGCAAGCGCTTCGTCTGATTCAGCGTCAGCTGCAGGCTCATCCACGGCTGTCCCTTGAACCAAGATATGGGTGATGAGACCTTCAAGGTTGTAGAAAGGACCGACGACATTGGGTTCTGCATCGCGTGTACCGTCAGCCCTTGGAGCAGAAGGACCAGGGTTGAAGTCTAATCCCAAAGACTTCTTGTTCTGCTTCGCTGAGTTCTTGGCAAACTGGAAGTTGCGCTTGAATAGATTGTCGTCACGACACCATAGTAGTGACGATGGGTGTGCATCTGCAGGCTGTGGCCCACGGACCATGCAGGGATAGAAGCCTTGTTCAATGGCTTCATCTCTGGACCTGGGTTGAAGATTCTTGTATAGGATGTCTCCCCACGGTCTCTTGATGGCATTTTTCTCAGCATATTCCTGGGTCACAAACCGGTATTTGAACCATTGTTCTGCCCAATATCTTCGAATCCATTGGATTCGAGTCTTGCGCTAATTGTAATCCTCTTCAGGATCTGTCTTGTAAAGCTCTGAGAGGTCATCAGGCAAATCTCTTGATGTTCCCCCATGACGCTGTCTACCACCCTTCCTTACTGATTTCTCTACAGCCATGAACTTCAAACTGAAAGGCTTCAATACGTTCAAAGGCTTCAAAGGTTTTCGCTTGCTGGACAAACAGGAACTGGCTTCGGGAGAATTTATATGATGCTGTAAGAATTCTGCAAATGAATGCAGACTATGAGAACCAAGGGATTCTCCCACGGACATGTACCTGTGACAGCATTAAGGTGCGAGGGAAGGGGAAGAGGTCATATGCATTCTCAGAAGATTTTGAAGATAAATCAGTTTAGAAGACATTGACCTCATCATGCGAAGACATTCACTCATAGATAAGGAGTTGGTTCCAGATTTGTACGAATCCAGAGATCAGTACAAGTGAGGAATCTAACTACTTTGTGAAGCATAAGTGAATATACTAGGCATGTTATGAGATGCAGTATGAAGGAGATCCAACTTGTGTGAATAGAAACTACTTGTGGTAGAAAGTGACAAAGCCATAGGATCAAAGGGGCCGTAAAAAGGAAGTTTTATTTACCACACTAAGAACTGCTAGACGGAGTGGAAGAGGAGGCCGAGCAGTTCGATCTTCTGTGCCCTAACTTGGCGATGGAGGACACCTACGGCGACGGCGGAGAGGATGATGTCCGTGGTCGGCGCGAAGACGGCGTCGGAGAGGTTGCAGCAGCGAAGCACTTCGTCGCCGGCGTCGTCGTGGGCTAGCGGTGGCGCTAGGGTTCGTGCGAGAGTGGAAGAAGAGATAATGACCGCTATGAAGTGTGTATTTATAGGTACAGAGGCGGCACTGCATTATTACATAGGTGCCCCTGGCGATTCGCATCTGAGGAACACGTGACCATCATGCAGCATATTGGGGTTTGTTCCACGTCCCACGCATGCCTGGATTGTCGGGTGGTCGTTCCTACTTATCCGGGTTTCATGTGGAGGAATGAGCATTGAAAACGGACTTGATGTTTGTCTCTGTATCTTCTGCTGACAAGGACGCAGAGAAGACATTCGACAGTTTCAATAGAATGCATATGATTTGGAGAGATAGAGTTTGAGATAGAAAGCACAGAGAGGTTAGGGTCCGATCACATTCACTTAGTTCAAAAGATTCAACAAGAAGACATAGCTATAAGTGAATGCTGTAGAGGACAGAACACTAGTATATATATATATAATCAGCATAGTGAAGATGATCATGAACATGTTAAGATTGAAGCCAAACCAAATGTGAAGACATAGCAAGGTAACGCCATGAGTGAAACACTTCAAATAGAACATTTGGTGGTGGCGTTACCCACCGTATAGGAAGTATTAGACCCAGACACGGCGCACAATTATCGTGGCGCTCTGAAGTCAAATTCCACATTAATGTATTCACACTTAGAATGTATGTCTTCATTGATTGAAGATATACTTTGCTTCGTGTGTTGCACATCTAAGTCATCATTATGCATAAGGGTTAGGATGTGTGCCTGATCACAGGACATTTGAGGATTCCAGGATATTTAGCTCACACCGTAACTTGCAAAATCTCTTCTCATCCAAGGGCTTGGTGAAGATATCTGCCAATTTCTCTTCAGTGTTGACGTGTATGATATCAATATCTTCCTTCACAACATGATCTCTGAGAAAGTGATGACGAATTTCAATGTGCTTTGTCTTCGAGTGCTGAACTGGGTTGTTGGCAATCTTGATGGCGCAATTTTGCTGTGGCGTGTACGGGGCTGAGAATTCATGTGTGATGCCCAAGGTATCAAGATATGTATCAAGGCAAGTGTTCTTGAATTCAGTGCCATTGTCACTTCTGATGTGCTTTATCTTGGCGCCATAGTTATTCATTGCTTGATTGGCGAAGCGTCTGAAGACATCCTGCACTTCAGTCTTGTAAAGGATTATGTGCACCCAAGTATATCTAGAATAATCATCAACAATGACAAAGTCATAGAGACAAGCAATAGTGGTAAGAGTTGAGTAATGAGTGGGACCGAATAGATCCATGTGAAGCAGTTCGAAGGGTCGAGTAGTAGTCATGATTGTCTTTGAGGGATGTTTGGCCCTCGTCATCTTTCCTGCTTCACAAGCACCGCATAAGTGATCTTTCTTGAACTTGATGCCCTCGATGCCTATGACATGCTTCTTCTTTGCAAGGGTGTGGAGGCTCCTCATGCCAGCATGCCCAAGCCTCCGATGCCAGAGCCAGCATTCTGAAGCTTTTGCTAGAAGACATACGGCAAGCTGTGGTCCTACTGAGAAATCTACCACATACAAATCATCTTTCAGATACCCTTCAAACACTAGAGACTTGTCAGATTCCATTAGAACAAGGCAACGATATTTACCAAATATTGCGATCATGTTCAAATCGCAAAGCATTGAGACAGACATTAAGTTGAAGCCAAGGGATTCAACAAGCATGACTTTATCCATGTGTTGATCCTTTGAGATTGCAACTCTACCTAGACCCAATACCTTACTTTTACCAGTGTCAGCAAATGTGATGTGGCTCTTGTCGGATGGACGTAAGGTTGAGTCCATAAGAAGGCTTCTTTTGCCAGTCATGTGATTTGTACACCCACTATCAATAATCCATTCTGTAGACGCTGGTGTCGTACCCTACAGTGCAGTTAGGGGGATAGGCTTCACGAAGGGAATTGTGAAGCAAAAACATTTGACGAACCAGTGGGTTATGAAAGCTTAGATCCAGATTAGGACTGATAGGGAGTGTAGCAAGTGATTCAGGGACGAAGTACATAGGAAGACCATTCGGGCATTTGATCTTGCGCCCTACAAGATGTTTAAGGTCCCCAGCAATAGCGTCAGAAGATTTTGGTTTTCTGCTGGAGACCTTTCCCTGCAAAAGAGAGTTAAGCCTTCTTAACCACCCACATCTTCAAGGGTGGCTTAGAAGCGATAAGTCTAAGTGCAGCGTCTGAAAACTTTGGCTTTGGAGCCCTAGCGAAAAGTCTTGCAGGTGGACAATAATACTCATAAGAATAAGCAGAATAGTTTTTGGTCTTATGAACATGGCGGTTCGATGAACCGCGCTCATATTCATAGGCCTGAGTATGGTTTCCCTGCAAAACATTTGTGTTAGTGCGACTCAGGTGAGTCCTCTGTGTGTATGAAGCCTTTGGGCCGTATGAAGCCTGTGGTTTAGGGTTTGTCTTCTTCATCTGTGGTGTCATGATGACATTCACAGGAAGATTTTCCAAACACCTTTTGGGCACCCAGATCTTCTTCATAGGCGGTCCATTCACGATGAACCCATTTCCATGGTTCACCCCGATGCTGATCCACGAGAACGTCAACTGACTGTCCATGAGCCTGCTTTCACAGAGGCTCATGAAGCTGAAGACTTTCCAGCAGCTGATCCCGTCGCTGCTGAAGACATTGGTCACCATGACCATGTTGAAGATGATGCAGCCCTTCCTCAGCTAGAGCACCAACAGGTATCATCGCCTGTGCTAACGCACAGCGAACTCATCAGCATTGGTCGTCCACTGACGCCAAATGCACAGGATGCTTCATGGGCGGATCGCCCACAAGAGGAAGAAGACTTTGAGGCCCAGCCAACACCACCTCCACAGGCGTCGCCCACGTTGCGCAGGCTTCGCAAAGGTCCAAGGCCTCAAGTCTTTGCATCTGAAGATAAAACTGCTGAAGACAATCCGATTGCATCAACCACTGAAGAAGAAGTCCCACAAGTTGCCACTCCCCTGCCCCACCAAGAAGCGGTTCTCGAGGAGAACGTGATCGTGACCGACCCTCCAGCTCGTCAAGTGGAGGTTGAAAATCTTGAGGCTGCCACCACCAACACCACTGAAGCCACTGACGCTGTCATGGCTGAAGCTAATGTGGAGCCCTCACCACCAAAAGCACCAGAAGTCAGCTAAGCCACTGATCCCACTGCTTCTGTTCCTGCGTCTGCTGCCGGTCCCCAATTCGACTATCATGTTGAGCACAGGCCTCAGGTACAGAAGCCAATCCCAAGATTGCCTAGGTTCCCAGGTCCTGCATCAGCACCTGGCTCCTTCAATATCAATGGCTTCAGAGCAGACAACACATTCTTCAATAGCTCCAGGAACCCCTACTCAAGGGAAAGAATATCATCTGATCGGTTCTGGAGCTATCCGCAGCGAAGCTATTACTCCTGCATTCTTTACAACCAAGGTCGCATCTTCCCACACAAGCGCCTTGACATTGAAGCAATAGCTGGTCTGCCCTGTCTGGAAGAAGCTCTGGATTGCTTCAAAGAGGTTGGACTGCTGCCGTTCGTCACTGACCAAGAGCATTGGAATGAAGAGTTGCTGCTCCAATTCTATGCCACACTTCACATCCGCGGGTATAACAGAGATCCGAAGACTTGGGTCCTGAAGTGGATGACAGGAAACGTTCATCACGAAGCCAAAGCCTTTGACATCATTGAGCTCACTGGTTTGCCCACTCCTGGCGATCTCTATGAGCATGGCTGTCAGCTTCATAGTGAAGCTGTTGAGAGCATCTTTCAGAAGACTGAACCTAATATGAGTCAGATGCTAAGTATGATGAAGCCATTGCCCCAAGATGCTGCTTATCCCACGGAGTTCTTCGTTGAAGACCTTGAGTATCTCCCAAGGACCATATATCACATCATACGGCGAACTCTCTGGCCAATCAAAGGATATTCTCCCCATGCCAAGCTGGAAGGTGCAATGAAGACTTTGGTCTTCTATATTCTTCATGGAAAATGCTTCAATACACAGGATTTCTTCATTCGTCAACTTGCTGCATCAGACTCTGATCTGTTTGGCTTGAAGTTCTACGCCCCTTGGGTGATGCGGCTGATCAAACTTCACTCCGCCATCTCATATCAGCCATCTGCCCACAATCACTGAATCTTTTTGCCCGATGTGGATATGTCTATTAAAGCCATCTATCCTGAGCCTGCCAAGGAACCTCTAAGTCTTCAGAATGCAGAGCATCAAAGTTTTTCTTAGAACGTTGAAGGCGTTGAAGCGCAAGGCCCTTGGGCGTCCTGGCATCGACCCCAGGATGGCTGCCAAGAAGAAGAAGAAGCCCGCTATGACTGAACCCGATGCACCAAGGCAGGAAGCAGATCCCCTTGTCTTCCCAACTAGCATGACTAGCCCGAAGCCAAAGGCTAGGTCAACCGCTTCAGAACTGAAGAAGACCAGGACTACTGAGGCTGAAGCAAGGAAGAGAAAACATCCTGAAGCCTCTGCTACTGCCCCCGCCAAGAAGAAAAGAAAGACCAAGAAGGAACGGGCTGCTCCCATAGAGCCCTTGATTGTTGAACCCATTTCCATGGTTCACCCCGATGCTGATCCACGAGAACGTCAACTGATCTTGCTTCCTTTGAAGATAATCATAGGAAAGCTTTTCATGAGTTGTTGAGAGCGTTTCATGACGACTTTCAAGTTCCTCATACTTAACGTGAAGATTTTTTATGTCTTCAATTAAGGACTCAGATCGAGTCATTTCAGCGCCCAACAGATCATCGCTTTTGTCTAACAGTTTTTGAATATGTTCCATGGCTTTCTGTTGTTCAGTTGCAATTTTAGCAAGTGTTTTGTAGTTGGGTCTTGAATTACAATCAGAGTCATCGTCACTAGATGTTTGATAGTGAGTAGTGCGTGTGTTTACCTTGGCACCGCGTGCCATGAAGCAGTAGGTAGGAGCAGAGTGGTCCTTGTCATTTGCATCGGTGTCGGTGGTGAAGTCATTGTCTTCAGTGTTGAAGATGGACTTGGCAACGTATGCTATAGCCAGACTTGCAACGCCAGAATCGGACTCCTCCTCAGACTCCACCTCCGCCTCCTCAGAAGCGGACTCCTCCTCTGAATCCATTTCCTTGCCAACAAACGCACGTGCCTTGCCAGATGAGCTCTTCTTGTGTGATAAGACTTTGAGGAAGACTTGGAAGAGGACTTTGAGTATTTCTTCTTCTTCTTGTCGTCAGAGTCATATTCCTTGCTCTTCTTCTTCTTTCTGTTCTCATTGTCCCACTGCAGACACTCAGAGATGAAGTGGCCAGTTTTCTTGCACTTGTGACATGTTTTCTTCTTGTAGTCATGAGCAGAAGCTTCATCATTCCTTGAGCTTGATCGTGAAGACTTTCTGAAGCCTTTCTTCTTGGTGAATTTTTGGAACTTCTTCACAAGCATAGCAAGTTCCTTTCCGATGTCTTCAGGATCATCAGAACTGCTGTCAGATTCTTCTTCAGATGAGGAGATAGCTTTTGCCTTCAAGGCACGAGTTCGCCCATAGTTTGGACCGTAGATATCTCTTTTCTCAGAAAGCTGAAACTCATGTGTGTTGAGCCTCTCAAGTATGTCGGACGGATCGAGTGTCTTGAAATCAGGTCGTTCTTGAATCATCAGGGCTAGGGTGTCAAACGAGCTGTCAAGTGATCTCAGTAGTGTCTTGACGACTTCATGCTTGGTGATCTCAGTGGCGCCGAGGGCTTGAAGCTCATTTGTGATGTCAGTGAGTTGGTCAAACATGAGCTGGACATTCTCATTGTCATTTCGCTTGAAGCGGTTGAAGAGGTTGCGAAGGACACTGATTCTCTGATCTCTCTGGGTTGAGACGCCTTCGTTGACCTTGGAGAGCCAGTCCCAGACCAGCTTAGATGTTTCCAAAGCACTCACACAGCCATACTGTCCTTTGGTCAGATGACCACAGATGATGTTCTTGGCAGTGGAGTCCAGTTGAACGAACTTCTTGACATCAGCAGCAGTGACACCTTCTCCAGCCTTGGGAATGCCGTTCTTGACAACATACCATAGGTCGACGTCAATGGCTTCAAGATGCATGCGCATCTTATTCTTCCAGTAGGGATATTCAGTTCCATCAAAGACGGGGCACGCAGCGGAGACTTTAATTATCCCTGCAGTCGACATAGCTAAACTCCAAGTGGTTAAACCGAATCACACAGAACAAGGGAGCACCTTGCTCTGATACCAATTGAAAGTGCGTTATATCGACTAGAGGGGGGGTGAATAGGCGATTTTTATGAAAGTCTTCAAAACATGGAAGTTTCAAAGACAAAGAATAGAAATAAACCTATTACCATGCAGCGGAAGGTAGACTACACTAGGCAAACCATAGTTATGTATTCAATGAAGTGAAAGCACAATGACTATAGCAGCTAGGTAGTAAGGATCAGGCAGGAAGATAGTAAGAAGCCAAACAGATCACACAGTCACTCAGTGAAGACAAAAGATAGTGCAGACATACAATGACTTCACAAGGAGTAACAGTAAGTAAGGAGGAAGGAAGGATGAAACCAGTGACTCGTTGAAGATAATGATTTGTTGGACCAGTTCCAGTTGCTGTGACAACTGTACGTCTGGTTAGGGCGGCTAGGTATTTAAACCAAAGGACACCCAGTCCTGAACACGCAGCTCAGGACACCCAGTCCTCACCGTATTCCCCTTGAGCTAAGGTCACACAGACCTCGCCCAATCACTCTGGTAAGTCTTCAAGGTAGACTTCCGAACCTTCACAGACTTCGTTCACCGGCAATCCACAATGTCTCTTGGATGCTCAGAACGCGACGCCTAACCGGCTGGAGGATGCATAGTCCTCAAGTGTAATAAGTCTTCAGATCACACAGACAAGAAGACTTAAGTGATGCCTAATTCTCTTTGGCTCTGGGTGGTTAGGGCTTTATCCTCGCAAGGAATTCTCTCTCAAAGGCTTCGAGGTGGGTTGCTCTCAAACGACAAAAGCCGTACACTAAATCTGAGCAGCCAACCGTTTATGGTTGTAGGGGGTGGGCTATTTATAGCCACTAGGCAACCCGACCTGATTTGTCCAAAATGACCCTGGGTCACTAAGGAACTGACACGTGTTCCAATGGTCAGATTTCAAACTCACACGGCAACTTTACTTGGGCTACAAGCAAAGCTGACTTGTCCGACTCTGGACAAGATTCGCTCTCATAGTCTTCACTCGAAGACATAGGTTTTGTTTAAGCATCACTTCAGTCATTCTGACTGGTTCTCTTGGACTCCACTTAACAGTACGGTGGTTCCTATGACTCAACATAGAAGAAAAAGAACTACGAAAGATCTAAGTCTTCGAGCTCCATAGGCTTCATGCGGTGTCTTCTCTTGTCATAGTCTTCAATGTGAATATCTTCATATACCACCTTTGACATCAATGTCTTCTTGCATTTTTCGGGGTCATCTCTGGTAGGAGAACCGAATCAATGAGGGACTTCTACCTGTGTTATCCTGCAATTCTCACAAACACATTAGTCCCTCAACTAGGTTTGTCGTCAATACTCCAAAACCAACTAGGGGTGGCACTAGATGCACTTACAGGGCCACCTATCCCGGAGGACCCCATGGGCTGAAGTGGGAGGGGAACCAACCCCTGGTGGGCTGGTGCGCCCCCCATGGGCCTCCCCCTGCGCCTAGGGTTGGAAACCCTAGGGGTGGGGGCGGCCCACTTTGCTTGGGGTGCAAGTCCCCCTTGGCCGCCGCCCCCCTTGGAGATCACATCTCCTAGGGCCGGCGCCCCCCTAGGGGCCCTATATATAGTGGGGGGAGGAAGGGCGGCCGTACCCAAGTCCCTGGCGCCTCCCTCTCCCCTCGTAACACCTCTCTTTCTCTCTCGTTGGAGCTTGGCGAAGCCCTGCCGAGATCACTGCTGCTTCCACCACCACGCTGTCATGCTGCTGGATCTCCATCAACCTCTCCTTCCCTTGCTGGATCAAGAAGGAGGAGACGTCTTCCCAACTGTACGTGTATTGAACACGGAGGTGTCATCCGTTCGGCGCTCGGTCATCGGTGATTTGGATCACGACGAGTACGACTCCATCAACCCCATTCTCTTGAACGCTTCCGCTCGCGATCTACATGGGTATGTAGATGCACTCCCCTGTCCCTCGTTGCTAGACGACTCCATAGATTGATCTTGGTGATGCGTAGAAAATTTTAAAATTCTGCTACGTTCCCCAACACGGCCTGCCCTGGACGGGCCCTCTCTCTCTCCACTAGGGCCCAACAAGGCCCATTAACCCCCGGGGAGTTCCGGTAACCCCCCCAGCACTCCGGTAAAATCCCGATTTCACCCGAAACTATTCCGATGTCCAAATATAGGCTTCCAATATATCAATCTTTATGTCTCCACCATTTCGAGACTCCTCGTCATGTCCGTGATCATATCCAGGATTCTGAACTACCTTCGGTACATCAAAACACATAAACTCATATTACCGATCGTCACTGAACTTTAAGCGTGCGGACTCTATGGGTTCGAGAACTATGTAGACATGACCGAGACTCGTCTCCGGTCAATAACCAATAGCGGAACCTGGATGCTCATATTGGTTCCTACATATTCTACGAAGACCTTTATCGGTCAAACCGCATAACAACATACGTTGTTCCCTTTGTCATCGGTATGTTACTTGCCCGAGATTCGATCGTCGGTATCCTCATACCTAGTTCAATCTCGTTACCGGCAAGTCTCTTTACTCGTTCTGTAATGCATCATCCCGCAACTAACTCATTAGTCACAATACTTGCAAGGCTTATAGTGATGTGCATTACTGAGAGGGCCCAGAGATACCTCTCCGACAATCGGAGTGACAAATCCTAATCTCGATCTATGCCAACTCAACAAGCACCATCGGAGACACCTGTAGAGCACCTTTATAATCACCCGGTTACGTTGTGACGTTTGGTAGCACATAAAGTGTTCCTCCGGTAATCGGGAGTTGCATAATCTCATAGTCATAGGAACATGTATAAGTCATGAAGAAAGCAATAGAAAAAAACTAAACGATCATCATGCTAAGCTAACGGATGAGTCAAGTCAATCACATCATTCTCTAATGATGTGATCCCGTTAATCAAATGAAAACTCATGTCTATGGTTAGGAAACATAACCATCATTGATTCAACGAGCTAGTCAAGTAGAGGCAAACTAGTGACACTCTGTTTGTCTATGTATTCACAATGTACTAAGTTTCCGGTTAATACAATTCTAGCATGAATAATAAACATTTATCATGATATAAGGAAATATAAATAACAACTTTATTATTGCCTCTAGGGCATATTTCCTTCATTTGTTATGTCGGAGCCACTAGGGGTTTGACCCTTGACGAGGAGCATCAGCCTCCGGGGTGGTCCAGAAGACTTGACATACAAATTGCAAATACCAGAGCTGTAGAGAAACGTAGCATGCAATTCAAAAAAAATTCCTACGCTCACGCAAGATATATCTAGGAGATGCATAGCTGTTACATGTTGATATAGCGGTTTTGTAAGGAAACCGCTACTGCTACCTTGACTAGTTGTAGCTCTTTTTCAGAAAAGCGCTACTCCTATTACCAGTACCTATAGCAGTTTTCCGTTTGTTTTCTTCCATTTTCTTTTTCCTTTATTTTCTCTCACTTTTTTTTGAGAGCAGTGAACGAAGGGAAGGTGATATATATTGCATCATTTGACGGTTAAGTATGTATACAAAATAGGAACATATATATTACATCATTGGACCCATGCATAATGGCTAAGTGTGTATACAAAATAGGAACATATATATTACATCATTTGACCGAAAACATTAGGACTTTTCTCAGCATTGGCGTTTTCGTTTTTGAGTGAACTTCTTTCTCTTGTTCGTTGAAGAATAATTGAGCTCCTCATTGTGACTTTTCCGTTTTCATGGAGTACGACTTTTCTTAGGTAATGTAGTATTGATTCTTCTTTTGACGTATACTTCATCGTCATCGTCATCTTCCCTCATTGGGTTGCCATACTGATCGTAGTCTTCCTCGTTGGCGACGCTATCCATTCCAATGATGTTCCTTTTGCCTCTCCTCACGACAACACGGCTGGGATTGCGCAGGTTGGTTATGAAGAAGTATTGTGTCACGTGCTTAGCGTGTAGCCCATGGCTCGTTTTTTGCGATAGCGTTCACGGTAGCGCTCTTGGCGTCGGGTATAGTCATGGTAGTGAAATGCCGGTTTTCTCTTTCGACATTCTTAGCCCATCTGACACGGAACATCGTCGTGTTGTGTAGTCCAGAGTAGTCAAACTCCCAGATCTCCTCAACCCTTCCGTAAAATCTCTCAGTTGCGATGTTGTCGCTGTCGGTCATGCATTCCATCGTCACCCCTGAGTTCTGATCATCACTGTCCATATCTTTGGCCTCTGTGTAGAACATGTATCTGTTGATATCGTATGCCTGATAGGTGACGAGGTTGGGCGAGGGTCCATGTGCTAAGGCGTATATGAGCAATCCGTCCTTAGAGCCCTCCTCCGGGGGATTAGCAATAATATGCTCTTTGAACCAATGCAGGAAAGTGGAGTTGTGCTCTCTAGTAACTTCGGCGTCCGTCCTGCATACCCTCCGGTCACGATACTTCTTTGCGATAATTTCTTTGTGTAGTGCCACGAAAAGATCTACCTCGTCTAGGTGTTGTAGCACTACCAAGTTTGCTCTGTCAAAGTCGTTGCGTCGATCTGAGTATGCCACGTGCAGTTACTGTTGGAGTGAGCTTCTCCTTCGAGCCTCCTATCATACTTGTTAACGGGCAAACCAACACCAACACCAGGCGGCTGGTCTGTGCCATATAGAAAATTATCGCAGAAAGAGATGCACTCTTGTGTCAGATAGCCCTGGACGATGCTTCCATCCGGACGGGACATGTTACGAACGAATCCTTTGATGATCCCATTTATCCTCTCAAATGACATCATGTTGTGCAGGAATGACAGTCCCAGATCTATTATGTCGTTCACAATATGGACACACAGATGCATCATGACGTCAAAGAATGCGGGCGGGAAGTACATCTCAAGCTCATTCAATATCACAACGATCTCTTCCTGTAGCCTTCGGAGCTGCTTCACACTCATCGACTTTGCAAAAAAATGTATGCAAATTTACGCAATTTCAATGTTCATGAAATTCGGGAAAAATGTTCATGATTCAAAAAAAAAGCTCACAAATTTGTAAAAAATGTTCGTGAATTTTAAAAACATCCATGATTTCAATATAATGTTCATAAATTTTAAATGTTCATGAAATCAAAAACTATTCACGGTTTCAAAAATTGTTCAAGAATTTTTTAAAAGTTTGTGACTTTATAAAATGTTCGTGAATTCAAAAAAGTTAATGAGTTAGAGAAATGTTCAGGAATTAGTAAAAAAATGTTCGAAATTTGAAAAAATATGAACATTTTTTGAATTCAAAAAACTATTCACCCTGATTTGAATAATGTTCAAATTTTAAAAAAATGTTCACCGATTTGAATATTTTTTCCTATATTACAGAAAATATTCGTTTAATTTGGAAAAAAGGTCCGAAAACCGGACATAAGCTAGTTGGATTGGCCCCCATGTATGCAACAGAGGGGGTACACGCTGAGTCACTCGCGTGCGACCTACTTGCCGAATAGGAATACCACAATGAGGACCCCTTGATTAGGGGTGCCCCTATGTCTCACTTGTAGCGAGACCTAGGGAACCATCACGTGAAGGGAGCCCAAGATGAGCCCACGGGTGGCCACAGCCTCATTTTTTTATGTTTTCTTTTTTTATTTTATTTTTTACTTGTGTTTATATTTTTATAAAATATAAATATTACACAAAAGTGCTCTACATAAAACATTTGAAAATTGTTAAATGTCTATAAAGAATTTTTTTTATCACATATATGAAAAATGTATAAAAAAATACAATGTGTATGAAATTTTATGATCATGTATTACAAAATGTTTAATCAAGCATTTAAGAAAAAATATTAGAAAACATTGTGAATCAAACATTTGAAAAATGTTAAATGTATATATAAAAAATGTTGACCATGTATTTAAAAATGATGGAATAATTTGATCATGTATTCAAAAAATGTTAATCAAACATTTGAAAAAATGTTTAACATGTATTAGAAAAAGTGTTTAACAAGTATTTAGAAAAATGTTAATCAAACATTTGAAAAATGTTAAATGTCTATAGAAAAATGTTGACCCTGTATTAGAAAAATGATGAAAATATCTGAAGATTGTCATCTGCTGATGGAGAAAAGAGCCCACATATGTTTTTGTGTGATAAAGGATGAAGTAAATGCATAATACTTCAATAAAGAAAATGAGAAAAAGATGAAGACCAAACAAAGAGACTGAAAAACAAACCCAGGACTGAAGGGAAAAAAGAATGCGAAAATGCACCGATGACCTGATGACTGGTAACATAAGTAAACTGTCTAGGCTGATAGACTGCATCCTACCATAACTACAGCTGAATAATGCACATCCAACCCTATTAACCTGTAACTTCTTTCAATTCAATAGACAACATACTATAAGGATAGTGATAAAAAGGAGAGCAAGTTGGGTTAAAAAATAGAGCCATGGGCATAGAAAAACATGATAGATAGATACTGGAAGCAGTATGAATAATGAAACTGCAGAATAAGAGTACTATAGGTTGAATATTGACACAGTGTAATGTAACTTGTAATAAAGCAGTATGAATAATAACACGAAGAATAATGAGGACTGAAGAAGACGGAGGGTTAACCAACAGCATATACTAAAAAAAATCGAGATTACTTCATCTGCTCATGTCATTTATGATATGAGTGATGGGCTGAACAATGACTAAAGTAACCAACTGATGGACAGAACAAAATATTTGAGCATTGACGAGAGCATAACATTTCCTGTAAATCAGAAGTTCAAAAAGATTATGTGAAAAACATCTGTTGTTTTTGGAATGTAAAGGATCTGATGAAGTTCCTCAGATTCGCAGCAGCTATGCTATGTTCAGGTATAACTACTGATGAAAGGACACCAGCATTTTGGCAACTGAGTTGAAAGGTCAGAGAGGAAAAGGATCAGATGAAACATATATCATATAATCATTTTGTTCTTGAGTCTACCTACAAGAGTTTATATATAAAAAAGGATGCATTATTTTGGTCAGATAAGTAGCCAAACAAGCATTAGCTGAGAAAAATGTATTGATGCTACCACACATAATCATACAACATGAACAAAAATGGCCCTCAGGAAAGGGACTAGTGCCGCAAAGGAGAACATGCCGGTGAGCAAACTAGGCAAAATCAGAAACCCCAATCCACATGCCGGTGTTATTATTCATTTTTAGGTTGAGGGCGACTCGGGGGCGACCTAGGGTTCCCTCGCGCCGCCACCTCCCCTTTCCCCTCCTCCTCGCCGCCGCCGGAGGCGGTCGCCGGGGCCCCCGCGCGGCTGCCTATGAGGGCGGCGGCGAGGCCTCTGGCCGCTCCCTTTCGATGGTGAGGGCCCGGATCTGAGGCGGCGGCCTCACTGGTGCGGACGGCGCTCCTCCGGCGGCGGGGAGTGCTCGTCGGTGAGGTTGGCCGGGTCCCCTCGGTTGCGCGGGCAGCGAGGTCCCGGTGGGCGCTGGTCGTGGCGCGGGGAGGCCCCGGGCTCCCCTCGTCATATCTGAGGCGTTCTGGGCCGCTCGTGACGTATGACCTCCGGCCGGCCTGGATCTCCGGCGTGTTCGCGCCTGCTGATGCTGTGGCTGGTTCGGAGGTGGCGGCAGGTGCTTGGCCGGGGGAAACCCTTGGCCGCCGGTGGCGGTCACGGCGTCGATGGAGTCCCGGACGCCATTCCCTCCTTGGTGGCGGCGCTGAGGCTCAACTTCCCCTGCCTCCCCCCTTCCCCTGCGCCCGGGTGAAAACCCCAGCCCCGGTGGCTAAGCGGCGGCGGCGCCACAGCGTCGTCACCTTCTTGAAGACGCCGACTTGGGCATGGGGATGCTGGGCGTGCATGGCGAGCTTGTCTAGTTCCTGGTGGCGGCCCGTCTGATCTACTGCGTCGCAGCTCCGGGCAGGTGTTTCTGTTTCATGGCTGCGATGCTCCTCTTTCGGTCGGACCTCGCCCTTCCTTACCTTGTACCTGCCGTGGTGGGGCGGTACTTCATCTCACATTGATGGCGGCGGAGATCGGCGGCATGGCACTGTGGAGGCTCGGCGTCCGATGCGCGGAGATGGACTCGCGCAGGAGGAGGTAGCTGTCTGGCGTCATGGTGACGTCGATGACAGAGTGGCCAGACAAGGTAGAAGCCTCAATATAATCTGAAGACGGACCTGTGGAAGATGGCTGCGACGACACACGAGTGCGTCTGACCGGATTGTGCCCCAGACCCGGTATGTGGCTCGGCTGGGGCTTCCGGCTTTTGATGTTAGGTTTATGTGAGTGGTTTGGGTAGTGGCTCAGCTAGCATCCCTTCATCATATGGATAGGAGTAGGGGCATATGTTGGCAAGACGATGGATTCAGATTTATTGTTTGTAATACTTTGTAAGATCCTCGAGAATAATCAATAAGGTGGTCGTATGCATATCCCAGATGCAAAGGTCGGGGTCATCCTCCATTTTTTTTAAAAATTGAACAGACAAACTGAGAAAACAGGGAAACATCGACATCGCCCACACAGAACGAAAACATCAGCAAGCATCCTTACTGACATGAGCCTAGAGCGGCGCTGGCAGCTCCCGGCCGTCTCGCCCGGCTCCCTTTCCCCGTGCCGCACCCTTCTCTCCGCCGCGCTCAGAATACAAAGGGAGTCGGCCGTTGAGACCGGAGACAAACCTCCAGGAACGGGAAGAAGTACCTCCGGTGAGGCCCGACTTGACGGTGCCCGGCCTGTAGGCCGGCGCTCACTCCAGGGACGGGAAGAAGTAGCGGAGCACCGCCCGGCACCTCGCTCCCGCACCACCAAACACGCTCTATCCCTTCGTCAGATGTGTCATCAGTGATCAGTCCAGGTTTACGGGCCCTTTAAATGGCGTACACATCAAAATCAAACACAAATCCATTGTCGTCCAGCCCGGTTAGGATACCTGGCTTTCACCCAGGCGACCCGGGTTCAAATCCCGGCAATGGAGCCTTTTTTATTTCTTTTTCGTTTCAATTTTTTTTTACTACGCCCAAATTGCTGCCCTTGTAGTACTAAATATTGATGCTAAGTTTAAGCTTGACCTTCTTCCCTGCTTTTTATTTTGGCTATACACAAACTGCAGCAACTGTGCCGTATGATGCCAATCCAACGACAGATCCTAGAAAACAACTTAATTCTCAGCTGGATCTCACCTTCCCTCAATTCATAATTACCGACGATACTATCTTCCTGCTTTTTATTTTGGCTATACACAAACTGTAGCAACTGTGCCGTATGATGGCAATCCAACGACAGATCCTAGAAAACAACTTAATTCTCAGCTGGATCTCACCTTCCCTCAATTCATAATTACCGACGATACTATCTTCATAATTGAGGGAAGGTGAGATAAGCCACCTCACGAAGATTCTCTTGACCGTCCGATCTTTTCTTTGATGGCTGATAGTCCTTTGATGCTCAAGTCGTAGGTAGATATAAAGGGGGAGGGGGAGTGAGAAACCCTAGTCCTTGCCTCCCTCCATTTCACCCCCTGCCGCCGCCACATACGCTCCTCCTCTCCTCTCTCATCACTCTCACGCCCCTCCTCGCCGGGATATCTTGATGCATGCGCCCGTGTCCCCGCCTCTTTCCATCCTTGGCTCATTGCCTCGTAAGAGCGCTCACATGTGTGGCGACACGCAGATGTTTCGTGATGCTAACAAGCGAGAAGGCGGAGGACTCCTGGGTTCAACCTCGGGGAACTTTGCGGTGACCTCATGTAAGGCCCAGGCCTCCTCCTAAAAAAAGGTAGTGGCACTGACAATCTCTGTTGGGTGTAGTACAGATGCACGGTAAGGAGGACCGGAGAACCTCCCCTACAAATAAGAAATGATGGCAAGGATCCAGGGCCCCTCCGCGGGCATTACTGCGACGATAATGGATGGCCTCGGGGGAGCGGACATGTGGCAACCAGGTTGCTCTTTGCTCATTCCTGGGAAAGTGAGCGTGGTGGCACGAGTAGACTTATTGGCTAAGGCGGCGTGGCTGAACAATGGAAGAAGGAATACAAGCCCAAGATTGTCAAGGTATACAAGTGAGGCATACTAGATCCTTGCCATCGGTTCGTCTTTGCAGGGGAGGTGCTCTAGTTCTCCTTACTTTGATCTGTACTACAAACCCAAGATTCTTATATCTATGCATTCACGGCGTTCCTCCCTTTTTGTAATATTTTTTTAAATCAGGATTTTGTCAAATTCTCTCGTGAGCAATAGTCGCACAATGGGTGTCATTACATGCCTATTAGCAACAAGTGTCAAGAAAACATTAGTCTTAGTCATGCTTATGTCGTAGGATTGCAATCCAACGGCAGATCCTAGAAAACAACTTAACCCCAAGCTTGAGATTTTTCATAATATGGAATTACCGATAGTAATAGCTTCCCAATTGACGGAAGGTGAGGTAAGCCACCTCACATAGATTCTCTTGACTAGTCGATCATTTCATTGGTGGTCGACAGCCGTTTGATGCTCAAGTAGGTAGATATAAAGGAGGACGTTAGAGACCCTACTACTTATCTTTCTCCATTTCACCCCATACGCCACTGCCAATTGAGCTCCTCCTCTCTCATCACTCTCATGCCCCCCTCCCCGTCGGGATCTCTTGATGCCTCCACCCATGTCCGTGCCTCTTTCCATCCTTGGGTCCTTGCCTTGTTAGAGTGCTCACATGTATGACGCTACGCCTATGCGGTTTCACGGCGCTGGCAAGCAAGGAGGCGGAGGACTCGTGGGTTCAACCCCGGGGAAATTTGTAGTGGCCTCATGTGAGGCCCAGGCCTCCTCCCAGGAAAGGTAGTGGCACTGCGATCTCTACTAGTTGTAGTACAGATCAAAGTAAGGAGAACTAGAGCACCTCCCCTGCAAAGACGAACCGATGGCAAGGATCTAGTGCCCATCACCGGGCATTACTGCGACAACAGTGGATGCCCCCGTGCGAGCGGAGATGCGGCAACTAGGTTTCTCTTTGCCCATCGCTAGGCAAAGCGAGCGCGGTGGCATGAGTACCTGACATATTGGCTAAGGTGCCATGGGGAACGGGGGAAGAAGGATTCCCTCTAAAGTAGGTTGACTACAATGGGCGCTTTGGGCGGTCGTTTGTCCCTTCCGAGGCACTACCAACAGCATGGCCTTGCATCCTCATTAGTTTAATTTGCCCCTTACCTTGCCCCTCTGGATCATAGAAGCAAGACACTTATAAGGTGGTGGCCAAGCTTAGTTGATTCATGCCATGGTGGCAGCCAATGGGGGTTTAGAGATTTTCTTGCTCTCCTCTCACGCAATTCATGCGTCGGCAGGGAAGCAATGTCGGAGGTGGCTTGTAGCAATGGAGCGACCTCAGAGTAGAGGCAAGAAGGTCTTGCATGGCAGTCGATGCCCCGTCTGCTTTCAACATCTCCAGGTAACATTGAAAGCCCGAGGCGAACTTATCCTATATTATTTCATAATTCATAGGTCAAGAATCAACTACCCTTTTTCCACAAAAAAGATTCAACTAGTCTTCATTGATTCAATTTGTATGCATATATTTTGTCCATCGAACCTTGGTGAGATCGCATCAACCATTCTCCTCGTCTCCAATACCATGGTAGTTAACTAATTATGTTCCCTTACCTTTCTCCTTCCTATTTTATGGAATGTCTTCTAGATTCATCATAGGTTGTATCTTTTTCATAATTGGCATGCATAAAAAATCCCCATTCAAGAAAATATCCAACAAATTAGTAATGGGGCCCAGGGAATTTGACCACATGTTATGTAGGGGGGTATCTAATAAGAGAACAATTCTTAATCTGGTTCTAGCACTAATTCACTTTCAATTTTTCACCGCTCTAAGTGTACAATGAATATAATTAATACTTCATATAATAACATTGGTACCTTATGACTTAACATCCTGACGCTTAGAGTTGTAGGGTTTTGTATAACTATGTGTGGCCTCTGTTGTCTTTATTAATTTAAAGTTGGGTGCTCCTTGCGCCTTTCATCTAAAAAAAGTTGTAGGGTTTCCTTTAGAGTCCGTGTCTGGCAATACATAATTGTGTAAATGAGAACATTTAATAATTTCACATATCATCCTTGTCCTTAGATGTACTTGTGTTATTCAAAAGGAGCACATTCATCGGCAACAAACACTAGTGATATTTCATCTTCCGTGTATGATGTGACATACTAGATTGAATGCAAGTGACTTATGAACACTAAGATATTTTTATTGTGTAAATCATGTCAAATTTTGTGTGAGCTTTAGTACCTGTTTCCAAAAAATAAATGAAGGTAGTGGAATTGTGTTAATTCAAACCCATGACATTCTTGTAGTGGGTCGTAAACAAAAATATATGCACTTGCACATCATGAAATGATACTAGTTTCTTGAAATATAATTAAGTCAAACATGATAGAAATGATGAACATAACATATGATACAAAAAAGCATTAAAAATTTAAATGCATACTAGATTTAAGTGAAATTACAAACACTCTCTAATACCTCTAGTGATAGAGTAGATCTTCCAAACACTCCCTAATATCACTAATTCTTGACTATATTTTCTATTAAGGATGTCATACTCTTGGCTTCCCATCAACTTACAATTCTCATTGGAGAGGTCATAAATTTAAGGCATGCACAAGTGAGATTCTTACACTAATGGTCGATGACCAGTTAATGCATATATAGTTGCCACTATCTCTACATCAAGCCATTTGGAAAGGATAGACTCACATTGAGCTTAAACCTTTATATTATGTAACAATTAACAACCTTGAGTAAGTACCTATCAATCTCTTTTTTGTCATCGCCGTCAAAATCATTGAAGGAAAGTAACAAGCAATTTGTGTGGACAAAATGTAAGAGAGACATAAGAGCATTAGGTAGCATACAACAGTTATGCATGGTCCATCTTTCACCATTCTTGGCCCATAGAGTTGAGCCCTAAATCCAAGGGATCATGCTATGAGCATTACCTTATGTGCAAGAAATTCTCCTTGGATGTACAAGGTGACGTTTTCCCCTCCATCTGATGTTAGTAGGCTTGTAAAACCATTTAACTACTCTGGCAGCGGTTGCTTCACTTCAGGTGAAAGTAACCCAATATGCAAAATCATGGATCTTTCACAATAGTAATGAAACATTTGATTGTGATGGGATCAAACTTCACATATTCTACTTCAAGTGAACTTTTTCCATAAATTTGTAGTAGCTTGCCATCTTAAAATTTCTTCTATACTAGATAATTACACTCCGGTTCCCTTATATTCAAAGTGTTATCCAAAGGAAATCTGTCTATAATAAAATATTGCCCTCACTTCTGCATTTTTGTTCATAAGATCGGGAAAAATGCAGGTGTTATTTTATCTCTTGCGATTGATTCCATTAGTGTGTTGCCTAATTAAAAAATCATACCCACTAACCTGGAAGCAGTGTGACCTAGTGAAGTTGCCAGCACCAATTTTCTTGTTAGCACTATAGCCAGGAGTGTTGGCAACTTTATTAGGTCACAGACCTTCCATGTTGGTGGGTATAATTGGTCAATTAAGTACTACCCTAAAGGAACCAATCGTAAGCGCCAAAAGCACATCTCCATTCTTGCCGACCTTATGTGCCAAAATGCAAAAGTGAGGACAATGTTTTACTATAGTTTGATTTTCTTAGGATAATACTTAGAATGCAAGGGGAACGGAGTGTTAAAGCTACCTAGTATGTAGGGAGAATGTAGGATGACAACCTACTCTAAGTTCATGGAAAAAGGTTTACTTAAAGTACACTATGTTAAGTTCGACCACATCACAGCCAAATGTTTTATCACTACTTTGAAATATCCGTTGGTATTTCACACTAAGTTACTTCCACTGGAAGTCAAGCTACCACTGCCATGGCCATCAAATTGTTTTACAAAGCTACTATCATCTAAAGAAAGGTTGAATTTCAACATCCGCATCCAAGGTGAAGCGTTTATTTTGGATAGTGGAGTGCTCACGCCAAGAGAAAGAGTGCCAGTCTAGCACTACATTTTTTAGATCTCTCTTCTTCGAGTTTGAGTATTCCTTTATAGTCTACCTCATTTTCCTTCCAAACTTCCACATCATCATGGCCAGGTGCCATCTTCCTAATTCATAGCCATTAATTTATATTGTTTCTGTGACCTCTATCTTTTCCTCATAGATTTATCCTCTTCTCTCTTGTTCCCTTTTATTTTGATTCATCAAGTAACACTACACTAGATGATATGACTTCAACTCTGGGTACCAACATATAGCTAACTCTAGTTCCATCAGGGTATTTAATATAGCAGTGTCACACTAAAAAAACTTAAACCAAGGTCTATCCTCATAATTCCAGACTTAACAAAGATGACAAGCCATATGTATTAACTTGTGCACATGCCTCCTTATGTGTAAGCTAATCATATCCTCCGTGATGCTATGCACCTGTATTGTAAATCTCTAATTCTAAATAAAGTCAGTAGAGTATTAATAATTGGAGAGTAATAAAAGGAACCCTGATCACCCTTCCCCCTAAAATTTCACTCATAAACCATTTTGAGGAGGGGGCGTCCCTACTTTGGGGACCTCTTCTTTTATGGACACTACAACCATCCCCCGCCCCCTTAACTCATACTATTTTTTCTCCTTTTCACATTAAAAGGGGTAAAAATAACGGACGGCGACCGACTAGCTCCAGCGGCAGTCTCTGATGAGCTCTGATGAAGTCCAAGGGTAGTGGCAGGAGGAAAATTTTCATGGTGGTTAGTGGTGTTTGGGGTTAGGGGAGTGATGAGGCACCTTGTTCCTAGATGAAAGAAGGGAGGAGATGGAATCCTGGATGGGGGGGGGGGGGGGGGTCTTTGCTTTGGGGGGTCAATAGGGACATAGCTCAAGTGTGTTTTTATCCAAAATCCTTAAATGCCAGATAGAGTACGAGTGCAAGGGAATGTTAGAGTTATTTTATTTTATTTTTGCCTCAAGGAGATGTTTAGAGTTCTATAAGGCACAATCTAAGAAATTGTTTATGACATGTGTTACAATGACTTTCTACAGTGGCATAATCAAGAATAACCACAAGAAGGTCATAATCACATTCGGTATGAATCTAACATAAGCGTGAAGGACTTACGAATAGCCCCAAGTCCTTGACAATAAAAACAAATAAATGAAAATGAAAACATTGTGAATGAATGGCAATCTCGCAACTGTACGCCCATTTGTGCAGATGCATTTGCGTGTCTATGTTTGAAATATTTGGAATTTAACCTTAGCTATGGCATGTGAAATCGGGAAGCTCTCACAAATCGGCCTCAATCTTCAAGTTATGACAGAGAATACACATGATAATTAAAATGAAAGCATTGGAACTTGGAAGCAACCCGGGACACGACTCTTCAACATCAGGAGAACCACCTTTTGGTGGTGGTCGTATTGTGGGGGTTAAATCATGGTGCTGACATTTATACTGTGCGAGCCTCACATAGTCTTTTAAGAAAGTCTCCCTGTTGAATGAAGATGTATTACCCCTTGTTAACAGATCGGACAGTCGTGATCCCTGCCACGCGTCAGCTGATTAACAGTTTCGGATCCGTCCCCCGACTGCACAACGATGACACATTCTTCTCGCTTTTTGTTCTCCCCACGCTGGATCCAAATTATTCTTTCCCCTGTTGCCTCGATCGAAGTCAAGATGATCAGGAGTCAGCGGTGCCGGAACTGGGGCGACGACACCCCAATCGCCGCCGTCCGGAGCCCTTCTCTCCCTGGTGACCCCTTGTACTTCCAACAACATGGGGGTGGTCGCCCCTTCATTTGGCGAGTTTCTGTTTAGACATCCTCCTTCGGCATCAGAACAAGATTCATTTTTCTTTCTTCCTTCCTTTCTTCCAGTTGTAGGCGGAATCTTGCCACAGAAATAGCCCCCTTTGCTCTAGCAATTATATAGTTTAATTAACAGAGCGATCAGGATGAACCTGGCGAGTTTTCCTCGAAAGGTCGTGTCAGGCACGGCTCAGAGCGATAATTTGTTTTTTTGTCGAAATTGGATTTTGATGTGCAGCCTTTAGTGTCGGCATATGGGGTGTAGAAGCGGCCGTGTGTTGTTAGTGCAGTATTTTTTGTTTTGCAGAAGGTAATAATGTACATGTGGTTTCGGTGATAGAACTAGTATATCACATCTCACGTACTGTACGTCGCTGATGTAGTGCTCAGAATCCATAATTAGTCACCAATCCATTGTCGTCCAGCCCGGTTAGGATACCTGGCTTTCACCCAGGCGACCCGGGTTCAAATCCCGGCAATGGAGCTTTTATTTATTTATTCTAATTTCTGTGATGTGCTGCCTTTTATTTTGACTATATCCAAATTGCAGCACTTGCTGACTATATAAAAACCATCATATATCACTAAAATATGGCTCTTTTGTGTTGCTGCCTTTTTTATTTTACTATACCCAAATTGCAGCTCTGGCCTCTTGTCAGTTATACAAAAAACACATGTAGCGCTAAATGTTTCTGCTAGTTTAAACTTGTTCTGTTTATGACAAAAAAGCAACTTGGCTGATTTCCATGGATTGTAGAATGAAAGTGAGTGTACGAAATGTTTTATCTCATTTTATGGAAGAGAGAATGAAACATAGGAGTTGTTTCTGGTATTTCCTCCCAACACTTGGCCGTTTGGGAGGCAAACAATTTTTATTTTTTTGCATTTTTGAGCGTGGCGTGGCTTTGTACCTTTTTATTTTTATTTTTCTTTCATAATTTACAATAAAACTAATGTAGATTAATTAGATCAATACAAAGTACATAAATCAATCAATCTACGGTGTGGTTATAAGTGCGGTCGATACAAATCCTAATTAAAGGGATACATAAGTCAATAGGACAACGTCGTTTCACAATCTTCTCAACGGAAGGTTAGGCCCCAGGCAACGTAGTTTTGCTCCTTCCGGTCGTGTACCCTTCTTCGTTGTAGATGTCATCTTCTTCCATAGGGTCGACGCCAGATTGGTCAAAGAATTCGGATGGATCAACGATGACATGGCTCGACTTTGTCGGGTCGGTTGTGTACAAGCGTTGGGCCAACTATCCTTCTTGTCCGTCCTAATGATATTCTTCATGTTCGGCTGCCTCTTGGTCCTTCCCTTCTTTCGGCTCTTTGTCGAAATGGTTTCTCGCTTCCTCATCCGCCGTCCCTTTGATGTCGGAAACAACATCCTCCTCGTCCTCACCATGCCTTGTCAACCCTATATAACCAGGCATGAAATCATGTTCATGCAAGTGCATCCTCACTTGACAAGTAAAACGGTTGATCAAAACTTCATTCTTGCACTTCTTACAAGTACATAACATCTCCGTTTTATCCATTCAATTCATATCTTCCACCGCCACCTTGAAGAACCCATTTATAATTCGATCTGTAAGGATCGAGAGTATATCGCCCAGAGGGGGGGATGGGAGATTAAAAAATTCTTGCGAAAGTTTGAACCGAACGCAATCACAGCAGCGGAAATATTTCAGTAGATCAAGTACAGACTAATAGATCAGAGCTGAGAAAATATTTTGAGAAAAGATGCTATAATCGTTCATGCATAATAGCTCACTGTATGGTAATGTAGCATGCTACCAGATAAAACAACATGAGAAAGCAAACAGGGATGAATTAGAATGCATGGGAGTAAACGAGATACGAAAGACTACTGAAGAACAAATAGAGACGCGAGCAAGAAGAGTTAAAGCATAGTACCCGATGAGAGCAAACTAGTGTGAGATGTTACTAAGAACATAACTCAGTTAAATGACAAAGTAACACCACGGAACAAGGAGACGTGCATACAAACAAACAACCTTAATTAAGAACAACCAACTGAAAGATACTAAACAACATGGATGATACGGAAGAGTAATAGATGATAGATATAGTAGATCATAGATATCTATCTATACGAAGCGCTGAAAGTAAACTGCTAAAGGAAATGCAGTAGAGTAGAATGAACCGGTGGTGCTCGATGGCGACAGATGAATTTGGTAGACCAGTTCGCCCTTCTGCCAAAGGACTACTTCTAGTTGGAGGGACTTGTAATCGAACACAGGAGCAAACCTCTCTTCATTGTATTCTCCTTCAACTCGAAGCTGATCAGACTCCGATTGATTTCACTCGTGGTAGATACTTGTCGGCAATCTCAAAACCTTCGACAGACTTCTTCGCAAACCATAATTACTCTTGGCTGCCTAAGACTTTTCTTGGTGAAAGACAATTACTCTTCATCACTCAAGTCGACACCTATCCGCCTAGAGAGTGTGCAGCTCTCAAGAGTAATAGGTACAAGAACTCTAACTCAGATCTACTGTGATGCGCAACCACCGTCTAAGTTTGGGCTCTTGGTTTTTTCTCGGTGTTTTTTAAACTCAAATCTCTCAAGAGGGGAAGCTCAATCAATCTTCTCAAAAATATCAAGCGGAGCAGCCAATGGACAACGTTGGAGCAGGGCGGCTATTTATAGCCGCATCCTTCCCTGATGGGAAATGACCAAATTGGGCACGCGGATCAGCGAATGACCGAATGACACATTTCCAACGGTTGGATTTTGAGCACAACGGTAACATTCCTTACAGAGCAAGAAATGCTAACTCCTCGGTCCGAAAGATATCTCATGTAGCACCGAAGAACAACAGCTTCTGCTGACAGGTAATCATCCGTAATCGAAGAGATTTCTCTCAGTCTTTCATAGGTTTGGGCTAATCATCACAGCAGACCTAAGCATCGAGAACCTATACCCCTCTTAATAGTACAGATGTCCTGTGACTCAAATAAGAGAAAGAAGAACAATGAAAGGAATGCTATGTCTTCATTTCACCTTCAATCTTCTCGACTGAAGTCATTTTTCCTTAGATGAACCTAAAAAATATTGCTTCATGTCAACAATAATTTTAAGGGGTCAATTCTTTGATACACTCTTCTCGCTTTCATGTCTTCTCGAAATGTAGCTCATCCTTCTCTGCAATGCAGATAATCTTTAGTGAAGTTCTTCGAACTTTACACTGAATGCATCATTCTCCTCGGGCTTGCTTGGACTATTTATCTCTGTGTGCACTAGTAAACAAATCAGTCCATGCCTGTTTTGATAACATTCTCCAAAACACAGGGGGCAAACCTTTAGACCAACACGATCCATATTGTTCAATCGATCAAGCTACCTCCAAGGATATAAGGAAAATATATAATCAATGAGGTCATAGAAAATCTCAGCATTACCTTTGCTAAAAATTGGACAAATTGGGTGCTAGAAATTTGATGAAACGGAAATTTCAGCATGACCTAGAGATATGAAGATGACTGAGCTAGTCCTCGACAGATCGAGGCGGAGAAGTCAATCGTATGTATATAGGTTGTGGGTGCGTGGGGATCGAAGGAGAGTTATCTAGATAGAGGATTTAGATGGAGGAGTGGTAGCTATATAGTATCTCGAAAAAATACATGTGGTGTGGATTAAAAGTGGAGTGCCACTAACTAAGATTGCTTGTAAGCATTTCCACACTAGTGCGAGCTGGAGCCCGACCACAAAGCCGTCACACATAGTGACGAGCTGGGTTCCACCATCATGTGCTCGGCCTTAATCATCATAATGTGATCTAACCATACTGAGTAGCTCCCTTTGTCTCATCTTATCTATGTCTCATGTCCATGATGAGGTGATTGTAGTCCTAACATGCATAGGAGGCCTCCAGAGCATGACCATCGCTGGCAAGTCACACATGCCCATGGTTATGTAGGTTGATGCATTCATGGGGTTCCTCCTTTTGTTTGCGATTTTTGGTCTCCGAATTTAATCAAGATACATTTGCTTTTTTTTCCTAACCAGCAAACATGTGTGTGCAATGTGTGTCTCGACCAATATAGACATTAAAACACATTACATGCCCATTAGCAAAAGACGTTAAGAAGCACCAATATCTTAGTCATGCTCATCTTGTAGAATGGCAATTCAGTGAGCATGCATAGACAACAATTAGTCATTAGCTTGAGATTTCCATAATTACCCACCGCTAATAACTAGGGGAATGGGAGGAAAGCGAGGCATGCTAATTCACCTAAATTATCTTGACCGTTCGATCTTTCTTTGATAGTCAATAGCCGTTCGATTCTCAAACAAGGGGTAAATAAAAGGAAGCACGGTAGAAACCCTAGCCCTCGTATCTCTCCATTCCACCTCCTGCCGCCGCCACACGTTTCTTCTCTTGCATCTCTCGCGTCGTCGCTCCCATGCCCCTCCCCGCCGATGTCTCTTGCTGCTGCCATTCCCGTCCCCACCCCTTTCCATCCTGGGCTCCTTGCCTCTTCAGAGCGCACACGGGTGTGGCCAGATGGTGGTGCAACCGTCGCATCACTGTAAAGCGAGCGGAGGACCCCCGGGTTCAACCCTGGGAAATTGGTGAAGGGCATGTGACGCCTGGGCCTCCTTCCCAGGGAAGGCAGTGCCGTCGACGCTGGCTTCTGGTCAGGGTCATCCTTAAGGGTGTGTGGGTTATGTGGCCGCACAACCCCCTCCCCCCATCTTACCCTCGAAGTGGGGGAGAACTCGGTAAGGAGTCCCTTATGCCTTGATTTTTATTTCTTTTTTTACCCAAGATATATTGTGCATTCGTGAAAAAAGTTCAGGTTTACAACGCCGCCATGGAAACCTTACTCTAAAGTCTAAACTGTCGGTCATGGTGGAAGAAAGAAACTAGGAATAAGGTAGAGCCATGAAGCTTTATTGGGCTTGTGGGAGTGTGGGATGCAAAACATTTCGTGAAGGCTATGGACTTATTGGGTTAGGCTGAACAGGTAGTACCGACCGAGTCAACAATCATCATCCAAACATGACCCAATTGATTCAATTCAATCGCTTGGGAAATCACGATTCAAGAGGAAGAATACTCGACGCTGGCATGGTAGGCTCTCGATTGTAGGGGGCATATGGATGGGGGCGACAAGACTACAAGCTGTTGGCTTCTTCCTTGTCTCCCCTCCCTCATTCCCTGAAGGAGCGGTGAGACCACAAGCAAGGCAGTGGGATGAGGCTAGTGGTAAGTAGTCAAATAGGCATAATCAAAGGTATTGCAATTTTTTGCCTTCATACAATTGAGCATTTGTGTGCTTGAATTAAATGAAAGTGAAGTGCGCTTATTTTCTATACAGGTTACCGAACAAATTACAATAAGTGAAAGGGCGGTTTCTTATTTCCTCAATTTTGAACCAAAGATTAGATCTTCCATCTTGTAGAAGATTAACTATGAACACGTACACGTTGCTTCATTTCAATGGGTTTGATTATCATGGTAGAAAACATATTGTTAGCCACTTACTCAGATGTTGTTGATCGCTACACAACAGAAATGTTGAAGCTCATATGTGAGACTAGTTATTGCGGGGTGTCTTGATGTAGATGTAGTGAAAGTACATAGACCATAACTGATCAACATTAAGTGTAATAATCTCAAAGTACCATGCCTCAAATTTATGACATCTCCAATCATGAATTGGTAAGGTGATGGGAAGCCATTATTATGATAGATTCAAGAGAAAGAGTGCAAATCTAGCACTAAATTTTGAGAGTTTTCATAAGTTCAAATGACCGATACACCACACATTTTGATTATATAGTATGCTAGATCATCGTAGTCCTATGATTGATACAATATGGCCTTCAGTTATCTTATAGAATGTTTTTATGTAGCCATATATGTCTTTTTTTGTCATGTTTGAATTGCTATATTTCAAGAACTAAAGAACAATCAATGTTGTGCAAGTCTGTATGCTTTGTTTATATTACAACACTAGAATTCCATGTGGTAAAACTAACATTCTCAAATATCTTCATGTTTTTTAAATATAGAGTAAAACGTAGAATGTGACATGATTTACTAATATCTTAATGTTCATGTCATTCAGTCTAGTCTGTCATGCCTTAACTCTAAGATATCACCAATGTACATTGTTGATGAATGTGTTGCACATTTCAAATAAGACAACATACCATCTGATAACAAGGATTACAATACCAATTTCTTATTATGTAGTTACACATGTATATGAGTCTTTGTTTTTCCATAGAATAAATACTTTTGTATGGTTGTTGTAGCGTGTAGGGTATGCATGACAACCCATTCTTAAATAAGAATGTACCTAGTTAAAATAGCCACCATGGTATTTTAATACAACAATGTATGTATGCGAAAACAACTTAAATTGTGGGCATGTTTCATATATCCTCCTGATTTCACGTTAAACAAAAAAAGATAAACCATATCTATTAACTTTCTTGCATATCTCCTTATGTGTAAGCCTGATCCTATGCTCCATGATGTTATACTCTGCATTATAAAGCACAAAACCTAACTAAAAACTATTGAAGAATTAATAATTGGAGCAATTAATAAGACCAGCTCCAATCACCCCCCCCCCCCCAAATTCCCTTCAAAACCCCTTTTTTGGGGGGGGGGGGCTCCCTACTTCGGGGACCCATTTTTATGGGCTCACCCACCCCTTTTCCCCAAAACCTCACTTGTACTCTTTTCTTCTTATTTTTCACATTAAAAGGGATGAAAAAATAGCATACATTAGTTGGCAAGCTCTAACAAACTTTGAGGCGATGGCGGGAGGAAAGTTTCATTATGGTTGGTGGCTATTAGGTTGGGCGGGAGGGAGGAGACCCTATTCTCTCCCTAGATGTAGGGTGAAAAATGAGATACATAGTCTCTAATTTTGGGAGAGTGTTGAACTGAAATCATTTGTCTGAAACCTTGGAGTAGGAGATAACATAGGAGTTCATCGGAAGGTACACGAGTTATCTTAGCTATAAAATGATAAATTATTTACTACTTGTGCTACTGTGATTTATAATAATTAATAATAACCATGTCAATCTTTTTGTAAGGGAAATAACCACCACAATCTTACAATAGCATTTAGTAAGGAGTTAAAATGACCCTGAAGCTAGGCCCTCCGGTGGCCCCAGGGGCCATGGAGACGCGATGGCCCCGACCCTTGCCAGTGGGAGAGATCTTGCTCCTTTTTAGGTGTTTTTGTGAGTTTGTTTAGGGCCTATGTCTTGCTCAGGAAGACGGGGCGGTGGTGTCCCCTTGAAGATGGAATAAGGTTCTTCCCGCCTAGCCCTCGTTTTGGTGATGTGTCATCGTCGGAGGGTGTGTGGAGGTGTGCCTTCTGCAGATCTTGCGGGATTCGGTCGGTGCTGGTCTTCGGTGGATCTGCTTTGATCCATGCTTCGTTATTGTGTCTACAGGTTGGATTCTTCCGATCTGTACTTCTCTTCATCGGCAATTGTTGTTGTTGTTCTGACGCGCTGGGCCATAGTACGACGACTTTCCGACTGTTTACTACAACAGGCCCGGCTCTAACGAGGGAGGGATGGTGACGAAATCACGCTTGTAGTCGTCGCTAAATGGTCTATGATCATGAATGCAATTATTATTATTATCGTGTTTCTCATACTGCCATACCATGATAAGTAGTAGACCGAAATTTCCCTCAAAGAAAAAACATGACGGTGAAGGTCTCACGGATCACCTCTAGTCCCCGAGCTATGAAAAAGGAGGAAAACATGCAAATGATAACGGAAATGGAAAGCATTGGAAGCCGTCTCCAACATTAATGACGTTAACAGATCGGACGGCCGCGACCCCGGACACGTGGCAGCCGATTAACGGCTCCTGATCCGACCCGGCCGCGGTCCCCTTTCCCCGACTGCAGAACGGTGACGCGTTCTTCTCTCTTTTTATTGCTCCCCGATATAGCCTGGATCCGAGATTATTCCTTCCCCTGTCGCCTCGATCGAAGCCGACGAGCTCAGCCGGCGCCGGAGCAGGGACGGGGACGCCCGTCGCAGGCCGCCTCGCCGCCCGAGTCGCCGCCGTCCGGGGCCCTTCTCGCCTGGTGAGCCCCCGTACACAGATAGGTAGTTTTCCGAGGAAAGTAGTTCTTGTCGCCCCTCGATTTGGCGAGTTTCTGTTCAGATAACCTCCTTGATTCTTCCAAGGAAGGTAGCTCCTTGATTTGGCCAATTTTCTGTTTAGATTTCTTTTCTACTCCTTCCTTTCCAGTTGCAGGCTGAATCTTAGATGTAAAGATTGCCCCTTCGCTTGAGCAATTATAGTTTAACGGACGTTTCCGAAAAAAGTATGTAGTTTAACGGAGCGATTAGGGTGTCTGTTCATCGAAGATTCAGGATTGGGCTGACGGGTTTCTCTGGAGAGATGATTTGTTGTTCTGTCAAACGAGAGAGGAATTTTGATTTGCAACCTATCATGTCGGCCTATTTGTCAGGAAAAATAGCAGCGTTGTTAGTGGAATGCTCTGTTTAGTTTTTATTACAACAGGATTCTGTACACGTGATTTCTGTGATAAGCAGCGAGTTGTTCTCTCTGGTAGGAGGCAAAGATGGAGCCTGGAAGGAAACCTCTGAGTCTGCTGGACCTATGCATCCGGAGCGCCGTTGACAACCTCAGGACCCTCAACAGCGTCGACATCGTGCCTGACGAGCTGCTCAAGAGAATCCTGCCCCACTGCACCTTGGAGCAGCTGAGGCACATCGAGAGTTGCACACATGTATGCTTCTCGCGGAGCAACTCATCTTCTTTGCACATCTATCAGGACGTGTTTGTGATTTTTACTCTTCTGCTCCGACAGGCGGACCTTACCGACGTTACAGATGTGCTGTGGAAGAGATTCTTCCAGCGCGAGTTCGGTGAGGAAAATATGAACCTTGCCATCAAGAGAATGAAGGAGAACGGGGTGCGTTACAAATGGAAGAAACTCTTTGAGGTACAATGATTCTCTAGTTGTTTTCTCTTCTTGCTATCTGTTTCGGTAAAATTTATGTTGCCTTCATTCTTGAAATAATTTGACCCTATACGTTTTCAGGCAAGAACAGAAAAGCAAAAGCAAGTTGAAGCAAGAATGTCGGCTGGGCTGAAAAACAAATATCAAGCAGCAAACGCTGGTAAGTAGATCGGTTGGGTACGGCATGACACCTATAACGTACCAACATTTATATTCTATAAACAGCATATAGCAACTAAAAAACAATGGTTTAGAAAGAAATGTAACATCTAATTATTTTTCTGACAGCCTGGTTTATGATTCACGATCAGTATGACTCATGTGCGATATTACTTTCTGTCTCGTTTTTATCCAGCGAAACAGAGCAAACAAATTAAAGTTTGTACGAAGATCCCACCGAACAGCAAAAGAAGTTTTTGGGGAGGTGATTTCCTGACCCTTTTTCTGCTCTATTCTCGCCAGCAGTATGCTACACTTTCCACTTTTCCAGTTTCTGATAATATGCAAATCTTGACAGGAAGTGGATCCAGCAGCCTAGCCAACTCCAGCTACAAGAGCCCTATATTGAAAAAGGCAAGGATGGAGGTTGACAGGTGACTATCACTCTCGGAATGATGCCCATAAATGCTCAAAGTATCGTTTAATTTAACACACTATTTCTGTTACAGTCGGGCGAAAATGCAAGCTGCTATCCAAAGGAACACTGTTGCAAGGTTTGTCACAGCAATGCGCTCTCATGTTGCACAATTTTGTCACAAAAATCACCTATATTTTGTTCCTTCAATCCCTTGCAGTTTCTACCTTTCACACTGTATCAGTAAACTTTGGCTCTGAATTTACAGGTCATCACAGCCAGCAAGGCTGACCTTTCCTAGCGAACAGACATCGAGGACGACGACAATTCATCGACCTAATTCAACGATAACCATCACCAAACCAGTTGGTCCGAACAGGCCCATTCAAAAGCAGAACACCAGACCCAAATTTTAGAGGCCACTGCCATGACATCATGCTTGTGACCGTGGAGTTCGCCATGATTGCGCAGAAATCGTAGTTCCTGTGGACATTCAACAAGTCTTTGTGAGACAGGGAAGAGTCTTGTTTGTAGTTGCCCCAGCTGAGCACTTGTATCTTTAGGGGAGCAAACAATATCTGCACCAAACATTTTTTCAAAATTAGATTCAATCAAATCATTGAAATGCATGAGCTTCGAAAAATTGTGATTCTGATGAGAAATCCAGTAATAATGGCACATGACGAGTTAACTACTAACAATTGCCATCTCGAGCTCTCCTGCCAATTAATTCTGCAAGAACAATTCAGTTCCCCCTTTGTGTTGCCAGCTGATACTCTGACCTCAGAAGCTTCTGAATATTTGATTTGATATATCAGCAGCTAGCTTATCGATTTGTTCGTGAAACAGTATCTGACGAACTAAGTCTCCATCTCAGTTCAGAGTGTTGGCAGTGTCTAAAACAATACCAACCTTAATAAGTAGTAGTACTTGCTGCATGTATTTCAGAGTAGAAAATGGTGAAAAGCTTGTTCAAATAAAAATGTGGTGATGCATACTGATCAAGATATCTGCAGCCATTTGCCCAGCTACAGCTAGCTAGTCCACCAAGCTCTGTCAGTGGTACTGAAGATTGAGAAGATGCATATTAGAGTAGAGGGTGGTCAATGCTCTTTTCTGAATTCTGATGGAACAGAGCCCAGGTCTGGAGGATGGTTTTGCTTCTGCAACTTCTGGCACAGCCTTCGCAAGCAGAAACAATAAACATGACATTGAGTTTCAGACAAGCTTCAAAATATCGGATATCGGGTTCGTATCGGTTTGGCTTCGACATATCGGATATCGGATATCGAGTGATATATCGGACGATATGTAGATATATCGGAGAAACCAAGTCTAGTTTTTTTTCATTATTCTTGTTCAAAACATTCACTTTTAGTAAAAGAAAATGTATGATCTCAATGCTTTAACATAACACTTTTAGATTCCTAGTTTAGTAACTTGTTGATATAGAAACTAATAAGGAAGGACTCACAAAATCCTTACTCCATGATTAAAAACAATACGATATATATGCATTTGTACAAAACATTCTGCATGACTTTGATAATATATAATGAAGTTGTGAATGCATAATGTTATTTCACTGCTTTCTAATAAAAAAATTATTGTCATCTACGTATCGTTCTATACCGGTGGACATATCGGACATATCAGTTGACATTTTGGTCCTTACCGGATGATATGTTTGGGAAATGATATTTACCAAATGATATGTTATGTTTATATCGGTAGAGCCCCAAAAGTGATACATCGGCCTATATATCGGTCGTATCGGCCTAGATTTAAAAGCCTGGTTTCGGAGTAGTACAATCAGCTAACAAACTTTTCTTCTCCCTAAAAGATGACGAAATTAGCTAACTGAAACTTCTAGATTAGTCATATGCAATTCCATAACAGGGTTTTGTAAATAATATTTAGTCATCTGGATTCGAAAAATGTGCACGAATTCAAAAATGATAACAAAATTAAAAGAATGTTCGTGAGTTTAGAAAAAGTTCCCGACGTCAAGTAACCATCCCGGTTTAAAAAAATGTTCACGGATACAAGAAAAAATACCATGAAATTCTAATATGTTCCTGAATAAAAAAACATGTTTAAAAATTGAGAATAACTTTTTTGTTAATAATATCCGTGAATAAAAAAATGATCGTGAATAAAAATTTCAATAATGTTTGTGAATCTAAGACAATTTTCCAAATTAAAAATATGTTCATGAATAAAACAATGTTTAAAGTTTTGACAAAATGTCATGATTCCAATTTTTTACTAAACATTTAAAAATGTCCAAATATTCGAAAACAAGTTCGTAGTTCTAAAATGTTCTGTGAAAACAGAAGTTTGCGATTTCACATATTGTTCGCAAACTTGGAAAACAATGTTCATGAAATTGAAAAAATATCCACCATTATAATAATGTTCAAAAAAGTTAAAAATATTAGCAAAAAAATGTTTATGAATTAAATATTTCTCTCATGAAATTGGAAAAACCCTTTATGATTTAGAAAATATTTGTGGACTCGATTTTTTCCCCATAAATTCAAAAAATGTGTCGCAAATTTGAGAAAATGTTCACGAATTTGAAAAAAATAGTATTTAGGAAATTCAAAAAAATTCCACGAATATAATGAATGTTAATCAAATAAAAAATATATGCAAATTATAGAAAATGCTAGAGAATCTGAATTTTTTTCTAGGAATAAAAATGTTCTCGAATTTTAGATTTGTTCACACTTTCTTGAAAAAATCTTGAAATGTTGTAAAAAGTCGTCAATTAGTAAAAAATAAAAATGGAATAAGGAAAGATGGTAATGAAAAACAGTTGAAACCCTGAAAAAGAATATTAAAGAACCTGGGCGAAGCCAGAAGAGTGTTTTATTAGTTCAGTCGGTAGTAACAAGGGTACAAAAGATACCTTCCTATCCATCCACCTATGTGGGAAATAGCCCACCCCCCTATGTCTCGCTTAACGTGAGAAAGAGGGAAACCTCACCTGAAGGGAGGTGCAAGGTGGGCCAGCCCAGGCATGCGGGAGCCACCGTCTTTTTCTAAGTTTTTTCTTTTATATTCTAATTTGATTTACACTTCCAAATATTCTTATTAAATGCATTTTTTCATAAAATAGTTTAAATAAAATGTTAATCGAGCATTTGAAAATTGTTAAATATGTATAGAGAAAATGTTTCTCACGTATACTGGAAATTATTACACAAAATATGCAATGTGTGTGAAAAAATTGATCCTGTATTTAATGTTCATCAAGCAGTTAAAAATGTTAAACAAGTATTTGAAAAGTGTTAGTCAAGCATTTTAAAAATGTTTAATGTGTATATAAAGAATGTTGACTATGTATTCAAAAGTGCTAATCTGGTATCGGAAGAATGGTAATCAAGCATTTAAAAAATGTATATAGAAAAATGTCAACCGTATATCCAACAAATATTAATCTTGTATTTCGAAATTATTAAATAAATATTTGAAAAATATTGAATCTGTAAACAAAAAAATGTTGACCATGTATTACATAAAAATCTTAATGTTCTACTTTATAAAAATGTGTATCAGGCATTTGAAAAAAAATTAAATATCCATAGAAATATTTTGACATGTATTAAAAAGTGTTAGAATTTTACTTGAAAGATGTTAAACATGTATACATGTATCAGATCTATACCAAAAGTACAATTTGGATGGACAAAATATAGACATCCAAAAATAAATAAAATTTCATAAAATCATAATCATGTATTTAATAATGTAAACATGTATATAAGGAAGGTCTCAAATATATAAGAAAAATGTAGAATCTGTTGTGAAAAAATGTTAACTCGTGTTGAAAAAAAAGAAACCGATGAAAACCAATAAAAAAATGTAAAACAAAGAAAACCAATGGAAACGAAAATGAAAAACAAAGAAAACAAAAAAAGAATGAAAAACGCAAAAAACAAACATTACAAAATAACGAAACCGAGATAGAAGCCACGAAAACTGATGAAAAACAAAAGCAAAGAAAGAAAAGCAAAAAAACAACGAAAACAAAGAAATAATCGAATAAAAACAAAATTCGATGAAAACCGAGAAAGAAATAAAGAAAACCAATGAAAAAGCAAAGAATACAATAAAAACCCAAGAAAACCTTCAATAAAAAGAAGAAAGACGATGAAAACCAAAGAAAAAACAAAATGATTTGGAGAAAATCGGAGAAAAAACCAAAAGATAAAAAACCTAAGGGAAACCATTGCAGCGAACAAACAGAGCGAACAGAATTGCAATGTAGCGAACGACAAAAGAAAGGGCAAATATGGGCCGACCCAGTAGCTACAGGTGGGAGGGATCCCTTCAGTTATGCTGAAGGACGGACTCACGCTAAGCTAGAATTGTCCCCGCGCCTAATAAGGTAATGCATGGGAGCTTCCATTAGATGCTCATTGCGTAAGGGAGGCTAGCCCATTGCAAATAAGGCCCTGTTCGAAATCCCTCCAGCCCGCTCCAATATTGCTGACTTCACGGAGCTGTGGAGCTCGATTTTAGCCGCTCCCTGAAAATGAGCTACAGACTGGTCCGCTCCGGGAGCACAACCGAGGGAGCGGAGAGGAGCCGAATGCGGCCTAAGACTCTCGCTCGATCGGCTCTCGGTATTGTAAAGATCAGTATTTCCTAAATAAATGATTTTTAAAATTTGAGTAATTGTTTGAAAAACATAAGATTTTTGTAAAATAATACAAAAAATGCTAATTATTTTTTAAATTTCTGGAACGTTTAACCATGAATTGTTTTATACTTTCTGCACTCTTTTTTAAAATGCGAACAATTTTCAAACATGAACATTTTTAAAAATTTGTAAACATTATAAAAAAGATAGCTAAAAAGGAAAAAACCAACAAAGAAAAATAATAGGAAAAAACCCGAGCCGAAACGTTCTAGAAGGTTCCTAAAACCAGAAAACCCGAAATGTAATTCGCCGGCGCTAAGCCCCCACACCTCTACTTCCTGAAAATTTAAAACGTTCTAAAAGGCCCAAGACGTATCTCCTTGAAGACAAAAAACCCAAGCCCTCCCATGTCGCGCCCGCACGGTGATGGAGAGGGTACCCTAGTTCGCCGCCAACAAGCCCCACTCCTCCCCCTTTGCCTCCCTCGCCGTCGTCACAAGGATATGTAAGGCAAAGCTCGACCAGAGCCAACGGCGGTAGGGCATCCTTGTTCCTTTGCACGCATGGTCCGGCACGGGGCGACTCTTTCCGTTTGGGCACAACGGGCAATGGTCGGGGCTTGACCAGTGGCGACCATCGACATTCGCGGGGTTGTGCCCCCCACCCCCTGGTCAAACGTGACTAGCTGGGAACGACGTAGGCATGACCGCCTCCGACCGTAGAGGTGTCGACCCAAACTCAACAGCTGATGTCGAGCTTGGAGTGTAAGGAGGCATTCTCCGCTCTTCCTACCATGGTTGGTGCACCATGATTTGGACGGTTGATGGCAGTCTGCATGGTTGGCTCTTTGGTGGGCAACATGCCCGTGGTGGCGGGTATGCCTCTTGGCAGTGGCGGAGCTTCAAGCCCATTGGTGGACGGGCTGGGCCGGCCAAGCATAGGGAAACATCTTGTGGGTTGATGTTCCAAGGTTCAGAAGTAGAAAATTAGTGTATAAACTACAGAAAGTTGGGCGGGGCACGGCACGGCCCCTTCGGCCTTGACGCGGCTCCGCTAGTGCCTCTTGGCCGTGTGGGCGGTGAAGGGCGTAGCGACGAAGAAGGTTGTCAGAATCGTGATTCTGAATCGGATCGGAGACCCAATGATAGGATCGCAATAGTAGAATATTAACTATCAGAATCGTAAAACTGTAGATTGTACTGACCAAAATCATAGAATCAGAGTGGTTAGTTTGAATCGTAAAGTCATAGAATCGTTCAATAGAATCATGATTATGACAACCTTGCGAATGCGTGCCTCTCGGGCTCGCTCCCCGTCGATGGGAGTGGCAATGCCCGGATCTGGATCCGGAGGCCAGTGCTCGGCGCGATTGTCCTGGGAAACCTTGTGGTGGCTTAGATGAGTTGAGGGGAAAAGCTCTGCGCTTTGGTGCTGACGATGGCGATGCTTTGCACCGTATCTCTCCCTTGAGAGCGTTGTCATGAAGTTTTGGTGTCCTATGGCGTTGTTGTATTTAGGCCTTTCTCTGTTATTTTTAGGCAACATGGTCGTATGTGTTTATTACTCCGGAGTGTGTGTTGTAAAAAGTCTTTTTCATGTAATTCAACCGTTTACTTTGGTTTATGCTTTATTTATAAAGCGGTGCTTAAGCCTAGTTTGAAAAAGACATTATCATTGTGCATTTTTTCCAACAATCTGCCAGACAGAGGCGAATAGGATTTTCCGTGATGCATGGCCAACCATGTGGAAGAAATCGACACCGTGCGCATCGGGACGTCGGCACACTGCTGCAATTCTGTGTCTCGATCATGCGCCCCCGCAACCCGCGGCTACCACCCTTGACCTGTCTATCTTAGCCATTGTGGACTGGCCTGATGTGGCTGCTGTCATGCGGTTGAGGACGAGAGAACGAGTAGTATTCTTTGCACAGACCCGGCAGAAATTCCGCTCCCTATAAATGCTACTCCCTCCGTTTCAAAATATAATGCTTTTTTTATTCTGTATTTCAATTTTGATCATAAATTTAATCAACGAGACCAACTACAGCAGAAGCAAAAGTTATACCAGTGAGTTCGTGTTCAAAAGAAGTTTTCAATTATATAATTTTTTTCTCGCACCGCAGTAGGTCTCGTTGATTAAATTTATGGTCAAAGTTAGACCTCGGAAAACGCGGACACACTACATTTTGAAATAGAGGGAGTACCGGTAGCAAGGGTGTAGCATTTATTCCCTAGCCGCCCCTTGCACATTAAGTCAAGGATATGAGCAGAGGTGACTGTTTTGTTGGTTTTTGCTGAAACAGATCAGTGTATGGGGTCACGTATATTTTTGAACTGAAAATAATAATAATAAAATAGCATCAAGTCGAGCGGACCAGCTCCATTAACCATTTGTATGTCTATATAAACAGCAGAGCAACACGCAGATAGGCAAAGCAGAAGGTACACGCAGCACACAGACAATGGCGTCTCACACGACATTTTCTTGGATCACTTTGTATCTGCTGGCTGTCCTCCTAGCGCCGGCGAGCGCTCAAGACCCGACGGCCGGGTTCACGGCCGTGAGCCTCAGCGAGAGCAACTTCCAGCTTCAGAAGCCGTACAACATGCCGAGCAGCGCACGGTATAGCTTCGACGGCATGGTGCGGCGGATGTGGGTGCTCTCCTCCGACGAGCCCTTTTCGCCGCAGAGCGACACCAAGCCAAGGACGGAGATGAGGATGACTGTGAGTAATATATAACATGATCAATAATCACTCATCACATAGTTATATATGTAGATTGCTAGTATATTCTTACTAATTTCAGAAGAGTTTTGCTGACAGAAAAAACTGATTTCAAATATTTTAGAAGGTACGTCATTAATTCTTTTTAATTTTTAGAATGCATGCAACCCATTTATGTCAATTAGAGTATTTATTTATTTCTTGCGAGGAGAGGGAGGGAAGAAAAGAGAGGTTGGCCCAGTAGAACTTTTTTTATAGAAAAGAGGGAGACAAAATGTTTGACTGAACAACACAAACCAATAAAAAGGACAAAAAACGAGGAATAGAAGAGAAAATGACAAACAAAATTATAATGTCACACTTAGATGTGCTCTACATCTATATGCGCCTAGACGTTCTCTTTCTTCAAGCGACTGACTCATGTATCTTGGCATTCCGTGTGATTTAGGGACACGACTACTCTTCGGGCGTGTGGCAATTCGAGGGCTCCGTGTACGTGCCATCGGGCACGTCGGGAGTGTCCATCATGCAGGTGTTTGGCGGCGGCGAGACGGCCACCACGTTGATGCTGCACGTCTACGATGGCGCGCTGAGGTACTACAACCAGAAGCCCGTCGAGGACAACGTCTACGACCGGTGGCTCCGGGTGAACGTGATCCACGACGTCGGGGCGTCGAGACTCACCGTGTTCGTCGATGGCGAAAATAAACTGAGCGTCGCCGGCCGTGGCGGCAGCTCGCACTACTTCAAGTTCGGCGTCTACACGCAGAGGGACGCGTCCAGCCGCATGGAGTCGCGCTGGAAGAACGTCAGGATCCTCAAGAAAAACTGATATGTCCGATCGCCCTCACAGCAGCTTCGTCCTTGAAAGTTTGTATTGTAAGCAGCTCAGCGCGTATTTTGGTAAGAGAATCATGCTAAAATTTGCCATACAGTCAACTAATTATACTGTTATAAGTCCCACACTCATCTATTTGTTGTGCTTTTGTACGTGCTGAAGCCCGAAAAGTGCCCATGCACCAAGTTGCTTAGCCAATTAGCGGTCAACTGCAACTTTGCTCCATTTGTTTGACGGAACCAAGCATGCGTGCAGGCGCGGAGCCATGCCTTGTACCGACGACAGACCCTGACTTATACTACCATTAAAGTATACTCCCTCCTTCCATTTATATAAGGCATAATACATTTTTCAAGGCTAACTTTTTTTTTTGCGGGAAAGAAACTTTTCATTAATCAACTATGATGGTTACATTCAGATTCGACAATGCTAGCTATCTCCCTAGGAAAATTCCGGAGCCAGCATGTCGTGCGCTGTTGCGAGTGACCCATACAAGCTAGGGTGTGGCTCGCCAAATTTGCATGCCTGCTGAACTTAGCTAGACTAATGTTCCTTTCTTAAGCTAGAACTCTTCTGATCTCATTAACCCTGTACGCATACCTCGACTGGTCTTTATCTTTCGACTGCACCATCTTTAACAGCTTGCCACAATCCGTTTCAACAAGCAACGGTAGGTTAGTCCAATGGAGAGCAAGTTGTAGTCCTTCATCCAGCGCCGCCATCTCGGCTTCCAAGGGATCACCACAGTTAAAAAGGATCCGTGTCGCGGCAAAGATGACATCACCTTCATGATCATGTAAAATCATGCCAGCCCCAGCCGTGCCATTTTCCTTAACAAAAGCACCATCAATATTAAGTTTTGCATGGTTTGCATCGGGAACCCCCTAGCGCGGCGCTACTGTTATTGCATGTGTGCTCTTTGGCATGCTTCCTGAGAGGTCAATCACCTGCTTTCCTTTTGTCAAATCCACCTCCGGGTGCTGCTGTATCGCAAGCAAAGACATGATATAGCTCGTGAGAAATCTGCGCGAAGCCTCGATCCGAACCGGTGGTTTATTATGAGTGATCTCATTCCTCGCATATCAAATCCTCCACATGATCATCAGGGAAGCCAACCTCTGTACATTAGACAGGTTGTCAAGCAGACGAAACAGCCATTCGGGCTCGGCATCACGCAGGTCTTCTATGGTTGGAAGGTCCCAGTAGTCTCTCATGGCTGCCCAGAGTGCCGCTGCATGGGGGCATTGTACCAGGGCATGATGTACATCCTCCACCACATGGCCGCATAGTACACATGTAGGATCTTGCTCCATATGCATGCGGTTCTTGGTAGTTTGAGTAGCTAGGGACTCACGAGCAGCACTCCATGCAAATACATGTACTTTAGCTGGTGTCCCGTTCTTCCAGATTAGGTCCCAGACTGGCCGCCGGCCGAATACTCGACGCACCATAGCCCTGCGCCCGGACTTGGAAGCCGTTACCGATACGTCAGATAATCCCTTTCTTAAGGAGCTCCAACCCATATTCAATGGCTTGCCAGGTTGAGGACGCATTGCCGGTGAAGACCGTATCCACCAAAAACTATAATATATGACATGCAACCTACACAAAGCATATGATCAAATTCATATGTGAAAGGTCTAATGATATAATTTTCACATTATACATCTTATATATTATTAATCTTGTTAATAGTTAAAGGCGGTCTTAAAACACGCATTAGGCCTATATAGATGGAATATTTGATGGCTGCTGATCAGGGCGCCTGCGCCCTGCCTCAATGGTGTCGCCGGGTTGAAAGGAAGAAAGGGTAATTACCTGCAAGTTCAGGCGGCGTCAACGAGGCCGGGATGGCGATGGCGCGCGGGTTGAGTGAACGCTCGCATAAATAGTTTAATACCCGCCCCTCGCCGATGGCACCGCTAATGCGAGATGGAAATTTAGCCACACGGCGCACACGAGCTGGATAGCTAGCTAGACCCTACATCCTAGTTCCTAGAAGCCATGGGCAAGCGGAAGTCGGCGAGGTCCAAGGCGCCACCGCGGAAGAAGGTGGAGAAGCTGGAGACGGCCTTCTGCTGCCCCTTCTGCAGCCACGCCGCCGCCGTCGAGTGCACCATCGAGGTCCCGAACAAGATCGCCACGGCGTCGTGCTACGTCTGCCTGGAGAGCTACTCCACCGTGCCGGACGCCCTCACCGAGCCCATCGACGTCTACAGCGAGTGGATCGACGAGTGTGAGCGCGTCAACGACGACGCACGCCGTCGCGCCAGGATGATGCGTGGTGACCACCGTCCTGCGGTTTGTAAGCTTTTCCGCTGTACTTGCGCGGCCAATGTGCGGCGGCGGTTCAGATAGCTACGTACAAAAATCCATGGGTTCGACAATTAACTAATGGTGATCGATCCATTTGCCTTGGTTGCACAGCTGAAATTTCGTGGCAAATGTATGGTTTGTAGTTTGTACGTACAGTAGGCAGCGCCCACCGCCCAGTAATAAGAAAGGTCCCTGCAAACCTCGCAAGCTCCGCGGGCAACAAGGGACTGTACAGTTGTCCGTTAACCTGAAGAGAGATGCTACACCTACGTAATGTTTCTCACGTAGTACCTTCGTATGGTCTGATTTGACAGTTTTTTATTGGGCTTTAGTTGAGCACACGGGCCCAGCCTTGAAATCGGGGGTTAATTAGTGGAGAAGGGAATTACGTAGGTTACGTAGAAGCAGTACGTAGGTGTAGCATTATTGTAACCTGAATATGTAATCGAGAGTTATGTCTGTCGAACTAACCTTATTACTTTGGTTACCAATTTTCCAACTTCTACAGAAGATATTTGGAGGGCATTTAGAAATTAATATTGATTTGAGGGCATTCAGTTGATGTACAATAGCGTTGTTCGCGGGTCATTTGGATTAGGAGGCCATGGACACGCTCATCTTAAGACTGCGCTAAACCAAATAGAATAGTTAATCAGCGTCATGCATATGGTAACATAGGGCAAATCAGGATAGTCAAAATTGACTTATTAATTAGTAGCAGTGTCAGGGTGTATCATGGGTCAATTTAGAAATATATTGAGTAGTTTTGCCCATATCCAAGCCCCACGCTACGTAGCAAGAAGTCAATTTCAGATATTCTGACTAGCCTTGTGTTGGTAGGTGCACGATACCGATCAACTATTCGGTTAGATTATTCTCAGCCTCCCTAGCTAGAAAGTCAAAATTGGCCAAACATGCTGATGTACATCAACCTCAAGTGATGTGCACCCTCCAGATTAACATTGATTTCTGAGGCCCTCCAAATATCTACCATAAATATTTTAGAAAATTGGCAACGGAATTATAAGAGGCCAATTCAACTGCCATTGCTCTCCAGTAGCACGCAAACCATCCCATAATGAATGAATGGGTAGAGATATCAAACATTTGCTAACTGTTTTGGCACTCCTGCGCCCCTTGAATAGCATCCAAACTCTCATATATGTATGCCATACTGGCCACACCATTTGCTCTTTGCTTTATTTTAGAAATGGTTTCTGCCACCATAAAGTTTGTTAGCATATTAGGGTGCCCATACCATCAGGAACACAATAGGAACATAACCATATGACACGAAGGTTTAAAAAGTACACATCATATGAGGCCTTGCATTGCCCCTAACACCACTCATTTTGAAACGTAATCTTTCAAAAAGTGGTTTGATCAACATTTCCATAGAAATTTAGAGGCAGAGGAATCTAGGGGTTGTTCTCTGTTGCTGCTGCCTTATATAGTACAAAATGATTAGCCCATTGCAAGGCCATCTTCCCCACCATCACTATCAATCTTCCTCCAGAGGATAGAGGAATACGCAAAAAAGAGTGCAGCTGCCACTTGATCTTGTAAGAAAAAATTGAGGACATGTTCATCATAAACACGCCGTGAACTCGTGATATTGGGATACCCATAGAATCCTGTAGTGCTAAAGGTGTAAAACCATCTCTCTCTGGCTTGTCACCAAGATGTGACCTTCTGAATTCTGGAAGGAGTCACCAAGGTATGATCTTCTGAATTTCAGAATGATAAAAATGCCTGGATTAATGTACATTTTGGTGGGACCTCATATAGTCCCAGGATGTTGTGTGTACTCCTAGCACATCCCAAAATGCTTTTGTCACCCTTGCAGAACAAATGAGCGTGCAGACATTAGTAGTTTATCACAATGAGATTTCTCGGCCTTAAGCGGGGCTACACTGTTGTGTAACCATGCATTTAGGATATTTTACTCATGTTCAATATAGCAGTTGGTCAAATAAATGGATGAATGCTATGCGGATTGTATTGAGTACTAACTTCTTTCCAACTTGCTTTTAAAAAACACAACTTAGACGAGTTGCTCATGAAAGAAAATAACATAAAACCAAAAAAAAGTTTAAAAGGAAATACTAGCTCAAAATTAGTTCTCTCCATCAGTAGTTCAGGTGACACAAAGCTCGTCAAGAAAGAAAATAACAAAATAGCTCAAAGGTTGTTGTCTTCATCTTCTGTTCAGATGTCGGTGGCGACCCAAGTTGCCACATGAGCATTTTATCATCGTTAGATTCAATGTGTTAGATGGCTCGAACTCTTGAACTCGTAATAATTAGAGAGTAGTGGTGCTAGACTATCTTAGATGGGCTCGAACTCTTGAACCCATAATAATTAAAGAGCCGGAGGGGCGCTAGCCAACTGCTACAACATCTCTTTGTGTTGACTTCACTTGCCTTTCTTAATTAATTATTAACTTTTAATGTTTCAAAGTTGTCTCAAGCATGATATCCTTAATCAATTGCAATTGCATTGTGGTCCAGGCGGTTATGCATCAGAATCCCAGTGCAAATCTAAATTATCACAATCAGTACCATACCGAGAACTGATTGACGTGGGTGTCTTTTGAGGAAACCGCCTCTAATAATATAAGTATTAGCTCGGCATCCGTTGTGTTGGAAGTCCAAACTTTCCAAGGGTTGTGTCTAGAAAAAACCTCAAAATCATTTTCCCGTACTAGTAGTTTATTTTGGCAAAGACTACTTTTTGTGAACTATCATAACTAGGCCGGCAAGCATTGGCCTTCTTTTTTCCAGTGGCTAGTTTAGGTTAGTCAGATGGATAAACATAATATATTGGGATGTAATAACATGATACTTGAAAAAGGGAGGATATTTTTGGAACATGATAAGATGAAGTCATCATAGGTGTTGATGAAAAGCAAGCTCTTGCTCGCAACAGCCTGAAGTGAAAAGTAAAGGTGCATGTCCTCCTGCACGATGGTGGTTGGAGTCCAAGGTGGGGCAACGAGCTTTTTGTGGGTGGTGGCGACAAGATGCGGGCAATAGCGATGAAATATAGAGAAGAGACGAGGGAGAAGACGACATAGTTCGGGAAGTCAGACAGATAAGGGCCATCGTAAGATGCAAATCAGATGAGAAACCAAGTGTTCTGTCCGAAGACTAAAATTAGTCCGTTCACAAAACTGGTTTCTCCATAACAAAATAGGTGATTCCAACTCATCTACTTTTCTCAATAGGCAAATATACCACCTCAACATACAACTATGCATGGGAAAAGGCCTTCAGCCGAAAGTCCCCTCCTACTTTTGAATAGTAAATTCAAAACAAAATGAAAATAAACTTCAAAAAATTCTGAAATATTTTTGGTGCAAACTTTGATAAATGTTCTCGGTGCTTGCAAATTTTCATTCCGAAATAACATTTGTGGAAGTCATGGCAAAAAAAATAGAACTCCAAAATGCTTTCGAAATATAGCATTTTTGGAGTGTCAATTTTTTACCATGACTTCCAAGAATGTTATTTCAGGATGAGAATTTGCAAGCACTGAGAACATTTGTCAAGTTTGCACTTTGATTTTTTACTATGGTTTTGCTTTTACTATTCATCAGGGAGCATATGAGCTCGGAAGAATACATCAGCACGCAATAGTGCGAGCAAAACTATTATGCTACTTGTATCAATGAGTGTAGTTTTTGTGCACCCACGAACATTGCACCACCGGTGCACCCACGATAAAAAACTTAGCAAAATATTTCGATTTTTTTTAAAATTTTGTGGATGTGATTATGACCAAATGTTTTAGGTGCTTGCAAAATTTGGTGGAGAAGTAACATCCGAGGAGCCTTGTACAAAAAAAAAACAAAATTTGTGCTTAAAACATGTGAACAGTAACTGGGTGCAGGGCATCATCTGTATTTCGTTTTGTATGGAGATCATTTGATGTTTTCTGGTGACCAAACTTTGCAAGCTCCTAAACCATTTGCTCATAATCACCTCCACGAAGTATTTGATCTTTTTGAATTTACTGTTCACTCCGTGGGTGCACCGAAGTTGGGTGCAACCACTACTACAATCCTATAATGATAAAATACAATAAATCATAACTATTTACATTTTAGTTCTTATATTATTAATTCAAAAATTCATACTCAAATCACATTTTTTTGTAATAGCATTGAAATAGACTTACCTCCAGTTGCATTGAGTTGGAAAACGAAACCGTCACAGTGGTGAATATCCTCTAGATCCTTTTTTGTACTAGTGAGTTTTGGTGAACTGTGGTAGCTAGGCCGTCAGGCATTAGCCTCTTTTTTGGCGGTGCCTGGATCATATATGAAGAAACATACTCCCTCCGTATCAAAATACTTATCATCAAAATAGATAAAAAAGGGATGTATTTAGAACTAATATACATCTAGATACATCCATTTTTATTCATTTTGATGACAAGTATTTCCGGACGGAGGGAGTAGTATATTAGGATGGAATGAAGACAATATACTTTTCTCTAAAATAACACAATATAGTTGAAAGGAAGGATCTTTCTGGATCATGATAAGACGAAGTCATCGTCGAAGATGTCGATGACAAGCAAGCTCTACCTTGCACAGCAGTCCTAGTAGAAAAGTAAAGGCGCATTGCCTTGTTATTTCTCCTAGTCAATCCCTCCAAAAGTTCAACAACTTCTTCAAAAAGAAAGTAAGTTTAATCTCATCAGTAACCCAAGACTGATCGCTGTCAGGAAAGATGACACACTGTACGGTACCGTTGACATATAAATGCAAACGTGTGTGTTTAAGAGGAGCCGAGTGGCCTTCCATTTCGAAAAAAAAAGAGGAGCCGAGTGGCCTCGAATAACTACTCTCCGTAACACTTCCTAAACAAGCACACGATATTAGCCTTTTACTAACACACGGGTATTGATTCTTCAACTTGCACTGGAATAAAATTAGCCTGCATATGCAGTAATAATAACTTAACGAACTTGGGCACTTGTGGTCCGGTCGTACTCAACAGTAGTACTCTGACGCGCAAGTAAGACTTTCTGAAGGTTTTACTCGAAAAAAATGGACTTTTGAAGCTAATCAAAACGTCCCTCTTTCTTTCTCTTTCAGCACCCAAATGCCGTTTGTGTTTGAAAATGCAAATTGGTCAGCTGAACGTCTCTCACCTCTATATATACCGACATACTAACTGCACAAATCAATCAATCAAATCTTCTGTTCGGCCCTTCCTTGCTGCATGCATTCAAGTACGGACATGGCGAGGTCCTGGTCGCTCCTTCTGCCGCTTGCTCTAGCATTGGTTGCTTCGGCTGCCCACGCTGCCATTGTGGAGCACACCTTCAATGTAATTGACCAATGCTTTTCCTATGTGCATACAATTGTGTTCTTCACTTCTCATGCATACTTTCCATGCACATAGTTTTATCTCATCGAGTTTAGTTACCTGCCGGTTTATACCTTTCTTAATCGATAGTATCCTAGGTGCATGCATTTTTGTTTATTAGGGGTATGTATGCCATCTTTTCTTCTGTTCTTGACACTGGGTATCCATGTATGTCATCGTTAATATGCTTACACTTAGCCTTTGTTTAGTCTTGCACCTAGCCACCATGCAACAACGCATTATTTTGGTTGGATCGACAGTTGTATCGTCATGAGACACATGCTAGAATATATGGGCTTGGCCAATGAAGAATTTCTGTAATTCCTTCTCAAAGGTCCATGTGTAAATAACAAGTGGAGGTGCAATATGTAGTTGCCTAATTCTCCAACAACACTTGCCAATTATTATTTCTGGAAAAGAAAACAATCGGTTTTTACCTTGTAGTCATGACTCCGATTTTAAGCCCTTAAAAATTACTGTCAAATTGTCTCATACTTCATCGATTTCAACCGAGTTCTATGAATTTCTTGTCGAATTACGCCAAACTGCTCAGGCGCCACATTGAATACGTCTATAACAAAAAACGGGTTCAAGTTGTCCATCTAGTCAGCTGTCACATCATCCTAACATGTGGTACATGATTGTCGGTTTTAGAGAATATAATAAAATATGGAAATGCAAAAAGTCATGGCAAATTGTACGTTTTTATGGCAATTTATGTTGACGTGAGGGTGATAAATTTAGTTTACAAGCACGGCAATTTCCTAGCAAAAAATAAACTTAGACGGGTTTCTCATGCTCGTCAACTAAATTTGTGATCCTTGGCAAACATATTTTCCCGTGAAAAATGTTTGATTTGCCATGTCTAAAAATCCGACGTTCGCTAGATATTCCTGTCCTAAAATATAGGGTAAAATTGTTTTGCAGGTAAAATATAGGGTAAATTGACGTGAGACTATCTCATATTTCAACACAATCAATCGAAATCTATGAAATTTGTGTCAAATTATACCAAACACTGCTCCTGCGCCACGTTGAACACGTCCATAACAAACACGGGATCAAGCTGTCCATCTAGTCAGCTGTCACATCATCTTGACATCTGGTTCAAGATTGTTAGCTTTGGAGAAAAACAATAAAATGGAAGAATAACTATTTGTCGTATTGGCACAATAATGCAATTAATATCTCCTAAACAGGACAAAAAATTGTCAGAAGTCAACTAAGGAGTAATAAACAATGAAATATATACTTCAAAACATGTTGAGTGTCTTTTACCCCTCGTGTACTTCACAGTTTCTATCTATTTGGTGGTAACCTTCCATATAATAAATATTTGATCTCACTCACCAGGTCGGGAACCTCTCCATTAGCCAGCTCTGCCAGCCGGACAGGATCATCACGGCGGTGAATGGCCAGCTACCGGGCCCGACGATTCGGGCCAGCGAGGGTGACACGGTGGTTGTACACCTCGTCAATGAATCGCCATACGGCATGACCATCCACTGGTAATAATCATATTACTTAGTATATATATGTCCTAAAAATACTTAGTATATTGGTTTTGTCTTAGGTCATACTTTGTGAAGTTTAACCACGTTTATAGAAGAGATAACAACACACATTCGTCGTGGAAATATATTTTCATATTTTATTTTGGTATTATATGAAAACATATTTTTATATTTCATTTATTTGCTATTGTAAATGTTAGTATTTTTCTGCAATCTATGAATTATACTTAAAATAAAACAAATGTTGCTAAGTAATACGGAATGAAGGGGTACAATTTAATTTTCGGGTACCAAAATGTCGACCCATGCAGGCATGGCATATTCCAGCGTGGCAGTCAGTGGGCAGACGGGCCGGCGATGGTCACGCAGTGCCCCGTCCAGCCAGGCAGCAACTACACCTACCGCTTCAACGTCACCGGGCAGGAGGGCACGCTCTGGTGGCATGCCCACTTCTCCTTCCTCCGCGCCACCGTCTATGGTGCCCTCATCATCCTGCCCCGCGGCGGCGCCGAGGCCTACCCCTTCACCAAGCCCGACAAGGAGGAGATCATCATGTTCGGGGAGTGGTGGAACGCCAATGTATTCGACTTGCAGCAGATGGCGCTACTCACCGGAATTCCTGCCGGGCCAGCCGACGCCTACACCATCAACGGCAAGCCGGGAGACTTCTACAACTGCTCCGCCCCAAATCGTATGTGCCAGTTAACCTTCATCGGCGTAAGATTGTTCTTAATTTGTGGTTGATGTAGTAAATGAAAGTTCTAGCTTTGTCCCGAGTCAGATTTTTATTTGACCATATTTATAGAATACATTTTCATACAATACATATATACGTATATTTAATGTTGTAAATTTCAGTATATTTTATGTCAAACTTATATAAGTTTGACTTAGAACAAACCTAGAGTTACATCAATTTAGAACGGAAGGGGTGCAACTTTTGATGATTTTTGGGTTTGCGTGCAGAGACGCACATGTTCGAGGTGAAGAAGAACGAGACGTACCTGCTCCGGATCATCAACGCTGCGCTCAACACGCCTCTGTTCTTCAAGGTGGCGAACCACACCTTCACCGTGGT